>NC_065519.1:1397708-1408063 GCF_006386435.1 Epinephelus moara | reverse complement strand
CTCCTTTCTCCCTCCTTCCTTCCTTCCCCCTGCCTTCCTTTCTTTTTCCTTCCCTCCTTTCTCCCTCTCTCCTTCCTCTCCCCTTCCATCATTTCTCCCCTTCCTTACCTTTCATCTTCCCTTCTCCTTTCCTTCCTTTCTCCCTTCCTTCCCTCCTTTCTCCCTCCTTCCTTTCTCCCATCCTTCCTCCCCTCCTTTCTCCCTCTCTCCTTTCTCTCTCCTTCCTGTCTCCCTTCCTTCCTTATTTTACAGCAGGTAACAAAGACGCTCAGGGGAAATTTATTGGAGTTAATATTAAAGTTGAGAGAAAAATAAAAACTCAGGTACAGTAACAAAGTGAATTTATATATAGCTACATATATGTATTATGAATACACACACATATATATATGTACCTGTTACACTGTTGGGTACCTGTCCCGGTGCAGGACTCTGGTCTCATGTAGGCTACACACACACAGATCTCTCTGTGCCCAACAAAGTACTTACTGACAGTTGCCTGGCAACAATAAAACACACAGCAAGTGTTTTGTTTTTTTACCAGTGGTATCAATTAAAAACAGAAAAAAGTCGTGCGGTGTGTTCACACCCTGCAAAACACTTTCTGTGTGATCAGAGCCTGAGTTAGTTTCTGTGCACGGATCAGTAGATGAGTCCTGATGAAGGTTCAACTCCTCTTCTTCAGAGAGGGATCCTGCTGTGAGTCTCCAGGTGCCAGGTACCTTCCAACAATCAGCTCCTCAACTTTGACCTGGGTTTCTAATGAAATCATGTTGTAGAGAGAAACGATGACCTGTGAGACGTGTCGGTGTCGTCACCTTGTTGTGTTCAGTGTGAGGCGCTCTGTTGACGCGGCGTCCTCGCACAACGACTTCCCCTCAGGACAATAAATGGCATTGTGTGTCTTGGAGGATCAGTGTGGCTGCTATGATATGTTCATTTAGATTTAATTAGTCAGCTGTGTTTAATTAATTCAATTGTTACACTCATTAACTGTGTTTGATTAGTTCAATTAAATTCTGCATTCATTCTGTGAAGGCAGAATTTAATGGCAGCCAGGCAGGAAGCAGTCGTGGGACAGAGCCATTATTGGAGCGGCCGTTATCAGTCGGGATTCACACACGACTCTCCTGCCAGAGAGCTCAGAAAATATTTGTCAGTGTAGGGTCGTGACATCATCACTATCATCACCATCATCAGCATGAGAGGAGTGACCCTCTGCGGGAGATAAGTTGTCTGAATGAGCGAATTTATTCTGCATTCAGTCCCCGATGAAACCAAGATTACATTCAGATTTAAATTGATTGTCAACATCCAATCAGAAACTAACAATGTCTGATGAAGTGGTTAAAATTCAGAGGGAGTCTCTCTCTCAATCAGCAGACTGCAAACATGGAGTCCTCATACCCATCCAGTCAGCCTGCTCTCTGACAGCCAATGGTGGCCAGCGTTTAATCTAGTTCCTCTTCAAATGTCAGGAAGACAAAGGGCTTCATCTGTCACGGCTATCGATCAGGCATTATTCTCCTCCGCCGCCGCCCCGATGGATGGAGCCTCTCAAGGCCTCGGTGCAGCCCGCCAATCCCGCACCAGTCAGCTGGCATTAAGCGGCCGCCTGCAGAGGATGCCTTCACTTAGCGCGCGGCCTATGAGTTTTACGCACATCATTACAACGACATGACAAACGAGGGGAGAGCAGGGAGCTGTGGCGCCCTGAGGGGATCCCGTTGCAAATGCCAGTCGACGGGGGCCGCTGATGCGATATGATGGCCGCGATAGCCTTGTGCGATGATGATGATGAGGCTAGATGTCTGGGCGGCTGGCAGGAAAGGTGAAGGAGGGAAGGCAGAGCGGCTGTGGGAGGAAGTATTTATATGGAAGATCCATATTTGTCTAATCTCCTCGCGGCCAGGCCTGCCAGCCAGACAGCGCCCACGGTATTTAGAGAGCAGAGCCAAGGCCTATCTTTGCCCCTCATTGACTCTTTACGGCCTGGCAGCCGGCCAGGGATCTCTGGGAAGAGTGGGGAGGAAAGAAAAAGAGGGATGAATGTCACCAGGGGTGACTGGAGAGGAGGCTGAGGAGCTGCAGAGCAGAGTATCCTGAAGGATGGAGGGAGATGGAGGAGGATAGACAGGGGCGTAGCAGCAAACTCTGGGCTGTCAGCAGTCTCTGAGGGCCCCCCGCCCCTCCTCTCCTGATCCATGTCTCTCTCACACACACCTTTGATGTTATTTTACAAAGTCAGTTTGCTTTCTTTCTTTTCTGTTTTTGAACCCTGATCTCTCTTTGTTGGGTAAAGACATGACGGTGTACGTTGGTGCTCCAGCAGCAGCTCACTCTGCTCTATCTGCGTTTAGAGACGAACCCTAGTGCAGGAGGACTAAACTGTTTTGTACCTTTAAAGGAAATGGCCACTTTAGAATGAAAACACAGACAGTACTTACTGACCCTCATGCTGACAAGAAGTCCAGTGTAGTTTTTTAATCCACAAAACAAGTTCGGGGTATCGGAGGATAACAGCTAGCTGGAATAACAGCTACACTTGAAGTGCATGGAACCCACATTTTGAAAATGTAATAAAACTCTGCAGTAACATAAATATGAAGCCAGTTCCTGCCTGTGATAAGTGCTGTACTGTAATTTGGGCAATTTTTAAAGAGAACATGGCTTAAAAACCAGTGTGAGGGTCAGGAAAACATGTTTTCTCAGTCGGTGGTAAAATACAAAATCTATCACCAAAAAATTGGAGGCAAATCACCAGAATTTGGAAGGCGTGTTTTCTTTGAAAGGCTGCATTACAGTTAATATGAAACACGACCATTTACAGTGATTTTGATGGAATATCACTTTTTTAAGCTCACATGAGTTTTTCTGACGGGAGCGTTTGTTACACACGATGTGTTCAAGTTGTAAAAGTATAAAAATCCAATGTTAACCTCTGGTGTGTTTTTTTTAAACAGAACATGTCTTCCAAACTCATTCAAGGGTCTGGAGCAGGGGCGTAAATAGACAGTGTAGTTGCACCAGGCCCCGTGGGGTGGAGGGGCCCGTAGAGAGAGCGGGCCACCTCGAATATTAACCTGTGTTCAAAGAGGAATGATAAAAATGAATGTTCCTAATTTAAAACATATTTGCTATATATGTCCTTAAAGTGGAAATGAAACGTGCATGTTTTGGCACTGGTTGTGCAGAAATAAATTTAAAAAAAACACCTTGCCTAAAATTTGATTTTAAAAAGATGTTAAAACCACAGATATGACCAATTTATTTTCATAATTTCTACCTAACTATCTAGCTAGTGCGTCGCCATTTTGAAGTGAAGTCACTGCCTACGTAAAGGGGTTGGTTGGTTCTGTTAACCCACATTAACCTGAATGACTGCTTCGTTTCCACTTTAAGAAGTCAAACCCATCTGCATCATGGTTTACTTTATTATACTTTATTATTTTTTAAATAGTCAGCAGCTATCTAAAACAAAATTATGTGCTTTTTCTACATAAGCTCCAAAATCTTTAAATATACTTTAAAAAATATTTAATTAAATGATTCAGTTCTTACTTTCTTTGACATTTTTGTCAGATATGCAGTGATGATTTCTGGGTAATATGTATGTTGATGTCGCTCAATGTCAAGTCTCTGTGTTAAGATAATACATGCACGATATCTTGCACCGGGGCCCATCGTGAAAGCATGTTAGCGATGAGATCGGCAATAAAATAAATGCCAAAAAGGTTTTTTTGCAAAATCTGCTGTAAAATAAATAAAAAATAGAGCCAAAATAAAAAAGATAAGTTCCTCCCCAGTGCTAAAAAAATAATTTGACCTGCCTCCCCTTTTTTACCCCACAATAAATAACCAAGAGTCCCTAAAGGCTGAGAGAGGCCTCAGAGAGCGTTCATTGTTTTTAAACAAAGTTCGGTCTTTCAGCTGATTTATTCAGCCAGTTTTAATTAAGTTGTGGCACTAATTAATTTAATTACTTTGAAATAAAGACTTTTTATTCCAGGCTCTTTGGGCCCCGCTCCCTCCCTCCCACAGGTTCCCTGTGTAATCAGTCCCAGTGTCCCCCTCTACGACCCCCTGAGCACAAACAGGTAGATGAGCGTTGTGGGTTTCAGATCCACATCCTGTCGCTGACAGAAGGCACCGGTGGCGGCCGCCCCTCGGTGACACGCTGTGTGCAGCCGCCAAGCAGGAGTAAATGATGGATGGCGTGTTATTGCTCCCACAGGTCTCGCTGGGCACAGTTCCAGTATGACTGCCAACCCTCGGAGCAGAGCGCCAGCGGCTGCAAGCAGGAGAACTACGGAGCATGTCTACTTGCGTACACCGGCCTGATAGGTAAGAACTAAATCTCTGTGTGCCGGCTCGGCTTCTTTCTGTGATGGATCAGGAACAAACAGGTTTTAGAGGGAGGAAGGCGAGGAGCAGACAGGAGCGCTGAGCAGGACTCAAAAGAATGAATTGTGATGAGAGGCGTGCTCCAACAATCGATGGAGCGCTGATTAATGTGGCTGCAGCATGCCCGGCCAAGTCGTTGGCATTGTAAGTAGTGCAATTACAACTATTGACCGCTGTTTTGAGAGAATTATCCCTGACGTGACGATGAGTGGGAGCAGGCAGAGGCGTAGAGCACGGCTTATTGTACTTTAGATAAAAACTTAACAAAAGATCACGTAATGCACAAAAGGTTGTTAAAAAGCACTCAGTCTAAACATGTCATTACAGGACAACAATGCAGCTCTGAACTGCTGCTGCTGCTGCTGCTGCTGCAGGAAGAAAGCTTGTTTAGTTTGTGTAGTCGCAGGGACTGAGAGAGACAGATAAAGACAGACAGAGACAGAGAGGTGTGCTGCAGTGATTGGCCATTCTAGACAACTGAAGTAGAAGTGAGACTCTGAGGTGTTGTTGTTTGGAAGTCTGGGACGCAGAAAATCAATGGAGGTAAATCAAAACTTTTTTCGCCACACTGCCTCAAAGTGCAGCAATTCTATTTCCCACCTCTTTAAAAAAAAAAAAAAATACAAGCTACAAGGCGATATTACCCTTCCTGGAGAATGACTTCCAATCACTTCCTGCTGAAAGGCTCCAAAGGCAGAGGAGAATAAAAAGAAGACATCTGAGAGACCTGTGTGATGGTGGCTGGACTCTGCTGCAGGTCGCTGCACTCGTCAGAGTCCACTGAGCTGCCGGCCGCTGGATATTCATGTAGGAGACAAACAAATGCTGCTTTAGTTGCTGTTTGGATCTGATGTGTCGGAGCTTTAAACGGCTCAGAGATCAAGAAGACGCTGCACACACAAACAGCTCTGTGTCTCTGTGTGTGCATATTTATGATCAATACAGGCTGAAATAATTGCCTGTGTACCAGATATCACAGATATTTTTAGCACAGTTTCCGTTCAGTTATGTATCCAGACAACACTCAGTTACGTCAGGCCCTGTCAGCAACTGGGATTAAACCAGTTGACATTTAATCACCAGGCTGCCTCCAGAACTCATCTGCCACTCAGTCTCCATCTGTATGTACCCAGATATTTTTATAAACCGATGTTTTTCTCCTCAGTTTAAAAGTAAAATCCGTCCAAACGACCTCGTTCCAGGTCCAGTTCAGACCAAAGTGTCACGACGAGATGAGTTGCTGCTGTAACTTCTGTATTTCCACGACTGACAGCTGAGACTCCACATATTCATAGAGCCGTGCAGCTGCTGCATCATCAACAACATCCTACAAATATTATTTTATTTATAATATTTATAAATAAAAATAAAAAGCCTCCTTTTAACAAATGAAGGGATTCTGTCAACAGGAATGTTGTCAGGGAGCTTTTATTTTGAAACAGAAACAGGAAGTGATGTCTGTCTGGTCTGTGACAGGTTGAAACTGTAGATGGCTGTTGATAAAATCGAGACAGGACAGAATAAAAAAAAATTAAAAAAATTCTTTTCATGCTCAGATTCGATCACTGTGGTGTGAACATGATGATGATGATGATGATGTCACCCTCCCTCTTCGTCTCTACAGGAAGCACAATAACTCCAAACTACCTGGACAACTCCACGTCCAACGTGGGGCCGTGGTGCTCCTGCGCAGCCAGCGGCAACCACAGGGAACAATGCAACGACTTCCTCACGTTCTTCCACGACAACGTCTGCCTGAGTGAGTACCAGCTGACCTCTGACAGTCACACGGAGACGAGTGTGAACAAAATAATCGATTTCAATCTTCAAAAGTCTTTTTGATGTGTGTCGTAACGCTGAGACGAGTCAGACAGAGACCAGGTCATTGTGTTTGTTTGAGGTTTTACATGTGCTGCTGTCAGAACTCCATCTGTGCGTCTGTTTTCTGGTTCACATGAACAAGAACACATCGTCCAGTAGTTTGTGGGACTGACCTGTGGAGCAGTTTATATCACTTTAAAGTCAGATTTTTATTTATTTATTGTTTTGTCAGACCTACTGTCCTTACATTAACTGTTCTAGACAATGAACAAATTAAAGATGAGCTCGCAGGATTTTCCCTAAAACACGAATGTATAGACTTAATCATAAGTAATCCCTCTCAGTCATCACTTAGGATTAACTTATCTTATCATGACTTGTCACTTTCACCCTCTGTCAGTGTGTGATGGTGTTTAACTGCAGCTTATTCTGCCTCTGTGCTGGTGATAGACGAGGCTGTGGTGGCATAATGTTTTCAGATTGTCCGTCCATCTGTATGTACATACATCTGTCTCATTCTTATGAACGTGATGTCTCAACAACACCTGGAGAGAACGCCTTCAAATTTGACACAAGCGTCCACTTGGACTTAACAATTAACTGATCAGATTTTGGTGGTCAAAGGTCAGTGTGACCTCACACAACTGAAGAATTCATTCACTAATTCTGACCGAACTTGACACAAATGTCTAACAGGATGAAATAATGAAGGTCAAAAGGTCAAAGGTCAGCTTGACTGTGACATCATCATGTTTTAACGTCATATCTCAGGAACAGAAGGGGAGACATTTGGTCAGATACTGAATTGGTGACTCTAATCTTGACACTGTGCTGATTGTATAGATCTTCTGTGTGTGTGAAGCATCCATGTTTTAGAGTCTGAAGCTTCTTTACAGCAGCATCTGTGTTTGAAGAACTGTCACGGCTTCATGTGAGTCTGGACGGACACGGAGGGAAACTGCAACTTGACTGGTTTGTGGAGGAATGCAACTGCAAGGCGGTGATGCTAGGTAGCAGACAGTTATGTGGGAAGATTGATCCCATTCTCATGTCTGTGGTTGCATATGGAGATAAGCTTTGAGCATCAGAGGTGCTGGTAGGTTTATTCTTTCAGCTCCAGCTCTGTGCTTAACACACAGTCATGTGAGTGATATCGGTCTTCTCATCTGACTCTGGGTAAGGAAGCAAATACATCAAATACAATATATTGTGTATTATTTTATTTTAAAGATCAAACAATATGTAGACTCATAACCTCAATATAATCCCAGATTTTGTCCTGTTCATCATTTAGAAAGAATAAGAATAATGTCTTCCTGCCTGTCACTACACTGTCAGAGGGGCCGTACACATGCCGCGTTTTTTGCACCCTCAAATTAATCGTTTTCAATGTAGACATGCAGCAGGCACCCACCGCACGTCATGTGACGAGGACCGACCAATCACAGTTGACAGACATCTTTCCTTCTTCAGTAAATATCAGTGTGTAATAAATATGGAGGAGAAGTTGATCATGTTAAAGCAGAGCTGTCAGAGCGTCACATCTGTCCCACAGACACACAGGAAGTAGATCAGCTCTGCACTCAGGATCTCAGTGCTTGTTGAGGTTGCTCAGCAACCTCAGACACAACCTGCCGCCGCGCTCTTGAGAGCTGGAACAGAAAAGGCACAACAGTAGAGCCCAGCGCCTGACATCACGTTTTCCAAGTAGCATGTGTACAGCCCTAACTGATCAGCAGGCCCAAACAGAAACTGAGGATTTTTTTTAAATTGATTTCAGCGCTGATCCAAAATGAAAATCTGTGGTATGTTTTTTTTGTTTGTTTTTTGCATATAATATGATAAAGAATATTCATTTATGATAAAAAAATTAATAATCTCACACAATACATTCAAACCTAAAATGATCTCAGGCAGGCTCAAAGAACTACTGAGTAGATTTCAGAAGAAACTTTGAATCAGAAATTTGATTTAATCCTGAAAACTTCAAGAAAACATTTAAACATTCTTGGTAAAGTCGAGGGCGGCACAGTGGTGTGGTGGTTAGCACTGTCGCCTCACAGCTGGTTCGATCCCAGGTGTGGGAGCCCCTCTGTGCAGAGTTTGCATGTTCTCCCCGTGTCAGCGTGGGTTTCCTCCAGGTGCTCCAGCTTCCTCCCACAGTCCAAAGACATGCAGGTTAATTGGTGACTCTAAATTGTCCATAGGTGTGAATGTGAGTGTGAATGGTTGTCTGTCTCTATGTGTCAGTCCTGTGATAGTCTGGTGACCTGTCACCCAGTGACAGCTGGGATAGGCTCCAGCACCCCGCGACCCTCAAGCGGTTAGAGAATGGATGGATGGGTGGAAAAGTCGATCAACAAACTGAAGCTTGAATATGGAGCAGAGAGAACAAACATCTTTGAACAGTAGATCTGAGTTTTGACTTTTATTCTCACAACACCACTAACTTTGATTTTAATCCTGACTAAATACAACACATGATCGTCACACACGTGCACGAGGGGGTGGAGTTTTACAAGCAGCATCTTTATTCCTAAATTCTGAGGAAAATCTGCATGTGCAGACTCCATATGGGCCTGCAGATCAGACTGTTGTCACACACTGTTCGTATGTTTCCTACGAGAAGTAATGCACCAAAACTCCTACATACTGCACTGATGAGCCAGTAATTTGTGTATAACCCACGTCATTTGGAAGGCTGTGATCATGTGAACGAGGCTCTGACGGGAGCAAAGAATTAAGCAGGGAGCAGTCTTATAAGGCGGCAGGTTGGGGTGATGGATGGTCACAAAACACAGGACTTTACCCCACGATTTTCTCCAGGAGATTATTGGAGCCAAACGTTGAGAGTCATTCACGGCACATTGTCACCATGTGTTAATTCCTGCTCCTAACCACAGTAACTTCACGTTAAGTTTGTAACGTCATTTGCTAATGCGCAGGATATCATCTGAACCTTTGTATGAGGATACGTTGAACTGATGAGTCGTCAGTAGACTTCCACTCTGCTGTATCTGTCAGTATCTGCAGGGAGTGGTGACACCAGTGACACATCAGCAAAGACTCGTCCTCTCCGTGTGTTTACTTCAGTCTGCATTAATTTATTTCTTTGCACAAATAAGACTGGGAGACAAACGAGCCTGTGAGTGATGGCAGCAGTCACAGAGCGCTGACATTAAGAGCTGCTGGCGCTCAGTAATGAGGTTCCACATATAATATCTGTGGGTTCAGACGATGCTGAATTTTCACTGCAGGAAAAAAAACTGTCCAATAATAGAAACATCTTTTTAAGTGGCAGAACAAACGATAAAATAAAGACACGGGTGATAAACGGCAGCTGATGTGACACAAGGATTATCCACCAATCCTCTGCAGCCTTTTGTTGTAGCTTGTATTCATCCAACAACAACAACAACAACAACAACAAGCAAACAGCTGCGATGATAGCGGATCATCCCTCTGAATGAGTGATAGCACCAGTGACAGAAGAATGACGCCAGTGACAAAGTAATACAAGCTGTAGCTGCTGGTGTCACAGCAGACACCCGAGTTTATTCTGGGTTATTATTTTTTTTCCAACAACCGAAGAAGACAAGTTCTTACGAAGCTGTCGGCATGAATAACAACGCCAGTGACAGACCAATGACACCAGTGACAGAACAAAGCGAACTGCAGCTGCTGTCAGTGTTGTCACTGTTTGTTAAGTTTCTACGAGGCTAAGTCTCAGTTTAATTATTACAAAGACAACAAAGAACCAACTTCTTATCAGACATGAAGCCTCTCACCCTGCAAAACACCGGACACCGACGCATTTCGTGCCACAGCTCCACAGCGGACGCAAGAAACAATCTGTACCAGTCTAACCAGTGGGCCAAAGTCTGCTGGACACCAGAGGCTGACAGTTCTTTTAGCTTGCAATTCAATTCAATTTTCAATTCAATTTTATTTATAAAGCCCAATATCACAAATCACAGTTTGCCTCACAGGGCTTTACAGCATACGACATCCCTCTGTCCTTATGACCCTCACAGCTGATCAGGAAAAACTCCCCAAAAACCCCTTTAACGGGGAAAAAACGGTAGAAACCTCAGGAAGAGCAACTGAGGAGGGATCCCTCTTCCAGGACA
>NC_065519.1:1372038-1397287 GCF_006386435.1 Epinephelus moara | reverse complement strand
GTTACATGCATTGTCTGTTTTCAAAATACACTTCTGTTTTCACAGGAAATGTACAGTTTGCATACAGTCTCTTTCAAAATAAAAGCACTATGTCAGTACAACACCACCAACTGATGTTTTTTTTCCTTCAACAACACACACGTGGCTACGTTTAGGAAAAAAGAACAGGGTTTGGCTTTACAGTCTTACAGGAAGTGAGCACAGACCTCCTGGCTGAAAGTCTGTGGTTGTTGGACCATCCACCACCCCTCCCACCCGCCATACTTGGACTTCAGCTTCCTTAACTTCCATTGTTGTCCCGTGATGCTGCCGGATTCTGTTAAACAATAATGGCGACGGGACACGAATCATTCCGATGTGAAAGGACTACTTTTTTTGTCTGTGTCTGACACCAGAAATCACTGACCAAGTGCCAGTTTTTGACAACTTCAGATCTTAAGATTTGCAGATGATTTTGTGGAAAGACTGATCACTGGCTATAAGACAGCTGATTTCCTGGCAGTCAGCAAAAAGGGGCAACAAGTGGATGCATTCCCCACATGTGGTTGCAGCCAGACTCGGACCAGCCAGCGACAGCTAGTCTACTTTGTTGGCCGCAAGGCTGCCACCAACAATGTTGGGAAAAAACAAAAACCTTAGGCAAAAAACCAGAGGACCTGTCAGCTGCAGCTCACCTGATGTTGGAACAGTCCATCTGTTTTGGGGTTACAAGATCCCAGAATTTACTTACCTGTGATTACCCATACTGACAGTCAGGGTGTAAATCACCAGGTTTATCACGATATGATATTATAGTGATTTTTTTTAGAAAAAGATACTCGGGTATACATTTTTTTCATTTAACTATTTGAAGGATAGTCCCTTAAGATGAATCATCTTGTTTTCGAGGGAGTCCTTAACATGTATACAGACAAAACACGACAAAACATTGCAACAGCATCACATTACATTACAGAACATACAACAAAACAGTACATTACAAGACAATAACAAAAAAAAATATATAAAATATATCTTCTTCTTCTTCCTCTTCAAACAATAGCACAAACAGCTGAAGGAGCTCAAAACATAATTTTACCTCATGTAACAAATTTGGTCTCACTCCTTCTGGACTTTTGTTTACTTTCCTCACTTCTGTTTCTCTTCTCATGCGCTGAGCTGAACTGACAGTCAGAGTGATGTCATTCACCGATGGGCTGCATTGTCTCTGACGTCAACCTGCTGAATAAGAAAAAAAGGCCTCTCTGTTATTTAGTAGATGTTGATATGTAGTTTTGTTGTTGTGGCCTTATGTCATATTTCAAAATAATATTCGGAATAGAGTTAGTAAAAAATAGCAAAATAAAAACATTTTATTTTTCTTCTTGAATCTTATAATCACTCTCTTAATATTATACAGCTGCACAGGTCGGCTCTTGTACCCAGGCTCAGTCTAATGTTTCGTCCCAGAGCAACAATAACGCACCACAGTCAATAATGAGAACAATGGATCTTGATACTTTTTACAGTGTAATTTCCAAAAGTAAATTCTTTATGAGCATCATAATTTTAAAATAAATGATACCAGAACTACTTCACAACAAACAAAAACAAAGTGACTACAGCTTGTAATTATAAGGTGGGGACTCAGTAATTTAAAATATATATATTTGTCTGGACTTATTGCCCTCACCTCTTCTCTCCTGCCCTCATATTCACATATATCCGTCCCAGTGCAGGTGTTCAGTCAGCATTTGATTGATATCCTGTACAACTGCTAAATAATTCAGATTTAATTTGCAGGCAGTAATTTGAAGCAGAACCAAATTAACTGCTGTTTGTATATAAATGCTAATATGTATCTGTCAGTCGACATAAGTTTGATAAGTAACGAGCAGGAGCTGTGAAGCAGGAGACTGACTGCTCTCTTCAGGAAATACAGATACACAACAGGCTGCTGCAGCACGTCATTAAAATAAACTAAATTACACAGTGTTTCCACAGCGAGCACAAATAAAGCTAAATGTATTTAATAAGCTTTAAAAAATGTTTTCAAATAGCTTTAACCCTTCAGAGTCCAGATTAGTTTGGTTGATTTGTGCAGAGTTTCTTTGTGTTCTTGTCTTTGTTTTGCACTTTTATGCCACATGGTTGATTTCCTTTGTTTCAGCAGACACTCAGCTGTGAGGCTGATTTATTGTTTTGTCAGTTTAACAAAGTATAGAGCTGCCAGGAACCTGACGTATGAATGAAGTGACAGAGGCGCCTGTAATTAAAGTTATACCAAGGTCTGTGTGAATACTTGATTCTGATTGGCTGCAGGGTGTCTGTTAAAAAACGATAATGGACACCTACTAAGCCGTTATGGTGAAACTGTCTGTTCACTGTTCTAAATAAATGTGCTGGCTACATAATGGTATCAGTATCTGTAATCTGATTACAATTAATTTACAACACTGAGAGTAACATTAGTCCCTCAGAGTCCATTCATTCCTGTGGGAAAATAGAAATAGTAGTGTAACTTCTCTCCTGCTTAATATTGTGGTCCAGAATTTGCCTCGAGAAAAAGTTTTTCTTAAGAATTTGTTTTTTGTTTTGTTTTTTAATGCAAAAAGCAGTGGGCAACATGGCGGTGCAGTGGTTAGCATTGCCGCCTTGCCGTGGTGGGGGAGCCCTGCTGTGTGGAGTTTGCATGTTTCCTCCATGTCAGCGTGGGTTTCCTCCAGGTGCTCTGACATGTTCTCCCTGTGTCAGCGTGGGTTTCCTCCAGGTGCTCTGACATGTTCTCCCCGTGTCAGCGTGGGTTTCCTCCAGGTGCTCTGACATGTTCTCCCCGTGTCAGCGTGGGTTTCCTCCAGGTGCTCCCACATGTTCTCCCCGTGTCAGCGTGGGTTTCCTCCAGGTGCTCTCACATGTTCTCCCCGTGTCAGCGTGGGTTTCCTCCAGGTGCTCTGACATGTTCTCCCTGTGTCAGCGTAGGTTGGCTGTTAAAAAGTGAGAGTATGTTCACAGATGTACAGACAGACTTTAGAGGGGTTTAAACAACAGATGGACATTCTGGGTCACAGAACAGAGGACAGGACATCTGGTCAGTTTAAAACAGCATATCTTTTATAAACTCCAGAATCTGAAGACACAGAATTTCGGACAAGTAGAAAAAGTAAAAAAAAGCTCCAGCTCTCACTCAGCAGATCGGTGGTTAATCCAGTGATAAGTGTAATAATCCAGTAAGAGGCAGCGAGTCGTCATCAAAGCATCAAAGATGGAGAGAAAAGCATAAAAACAACCATCTGGAGGAGAAGCACCAATAAAAGACAAGAAGTACATGAGAAGAAGAAAACGGAGATTCATGAAGAACAAACAGACTAAAATTTCAGTATTACTCATTAAAAGCATTATCTTCCTCTCCAGTGACAGAACTCTCTGTTCACTAAATCACTTGTATTAATTGTGCTGCACAAAGGGATCACCACTTCAACTGCTCTAATGGGCTTTAATGACTCAGTCGGTGGTTTAAAATCGCAGCTGCAGATTCCCCAAAAAACAGCAACAGTCCCTCACAAAATATTCCTGGGTTTTCAGAAACATTTTCTTCCCGACAGACCTGGATTTTTTTTTCCTCTCTAATAGATTTAAAGCCCACCAGTGTCTGCTCTCAGCAGGCAGGTTGTGCTTTTAGCAATGCAGATGTAGATGTGAGCCTGGCTCAGGTGAAGGAGATGACAGAAGAGCACAGGATAGTTTTTATGGCTCTGAACTGGCCAAAGGAATCATGTTTACGGGATGTTCATCCGTGTCATTCTTGTGGACACAATATCTGAAGAACACCTTCAGGGAATTTCTTCAAATTTGGCACAAACTTCACTTGGACTCAATAAACTGATTAGATGGTTAGCTTTGCTGGTCAAAGGCTACTATGACCTTGAATCCATAACACCTTGAGGGCATTACTTCAAATTTGGCACAAATGTCCTCTTTGACTCTAGAATGAATTGATTAGATTGTGGTGGTCATAGGTCAAGGTCACAATGACAAGGTGTCAAGGTCATTGTGACCTTGACCTATGACCACCACAATCTAATCAATTCATTCTTGAGTCCAAATGAATGTTTGCACCAAATTTGAAAAAAATTCTCTGAAGGTGTCCTTGAGATATTACATTCATGAGAATAAGATGGATGCAAGGTCATTGTGACCTTGCATCCATCTTATTCTCTCAAATCTGATATCTAAAGAACGCCTTGAGGGAATTTCTTCACATTTGGCACAATCATCACTTTGACTCAACGAGCTTGTTAGAGTTTGGTGGTCCAAGGTCAAGGTCACCGGGACCTTGACTGTGTCATTTCTGTGAACACGATATCTCAAAAACGCCTTTAGGGAGTTGGCACAAATGTTCACCTGGACTTCACAATAAACTGATTAGATAATTAGATTTGGCTCAAGAAAATCAATAAAAAGAGAAAGAAAAAAAAAAAAAAGATAATTAGATTTGGTGGTCAGAGGTCAAGGTCATTGTGACCTTGCATCCATCTTATTCTCGTGAACCTGATATCTAAAGAACGCCTCAAGAGAATTTCTTCACATTTGGCACAATCGTCACTTTGACACAACAAGCTTGTTAGAGTTTGGTGGTCAAAGGTCAAAGTCACCTCGACCTTGACTGTGTCATTTCTGTGAACGCGACATCTCAAAAACGCCTTTAGGGAGTTATTTTTTTTAAAGTTTGGCACAAATGGTCGCCTGGACTTCACAATAAACTGATTAGATAATTAGATTTGGTGGTCAGAGGTCACTGTGACCTTACAGCCATCTTATTCTCATGAATGTAATATCTCAAGGACACCTTCAGAGAATTTTTTTCAAATTTGGTGCAAACATTCATTTTACTCAAGAATGAACTGATTAGATGTTGGTGGTAATTTAATTTCCCTCAATAAACAACATAAAGAAAGGTCTGCACCCTGTAGTTCCCTTAAGTGCCATTTATCAGCACATCCACAGGTGACGTTTGAAGCTAATGTTCCTCCTCAGACTTGTTTCAGACAGTCTGAGACATCACCTGTGGATATGCTGATAAATGGCACTTAGAGAAGCTACAGTGTGCGGACCTCTCTTCATGTTGTTTCTCTTATCTGTTGTATCTGTTATTGGTCCAGCGCCTGAAAAAACTTCTGGATGTGCGTGAATCCCTTGCTTTTTGTGTCCTTTCCTTCAGACTCCTCAGCTGTTCCTCCTTGGCTCCCCATAGTCTGGTTTTTGAAGGTCCAGTGTAGGATTTAGGGGATAAATTGGAAAAATGGAATATAATATAGTCAGTATGTTTTCTTTAGTGTATCATCAGCTCGAAATCAGAATGGTTGTGTTCTTGTTACCTTAGAATGAGACGTTTGTATCTACACAGGGAGCAGGTCCTCGTCTACAGAGATCACCATGTTGCACCGTCATGTTTCTACAGTAGCCCAGAATGGACAAACCAAACACTGGCTGTAGATGAGTCCATCACTGTTTTCACATTGGCCGCCGTATTTAGCAGCCCCTCCAAAACACATTCATTTTGTTTAACATGAAACTTTATTCAGTGTTTGTTTGTGTGAATGGAATTAAAGGCCTGTCCCAAATATAGGCCTGTTGAATTTAGTGATTTAAGTAAATAATAGCCCGGCCTACTAATTGAGGTTTTGTGGTATTACAAGAATTACAACAGTTTATAGTTTGTAATATTGAATTTTTCTTTCTCTTCAGTGACATCTGAGCTGTTTGTCAGAGGCCTGCATTTAAAAAGAAAATGATAGCATCTTTTAAATTGTTGATCTTTGTTATCATTGCCCCGAGGAAAAATACTGTTAAAATACGACTTTATGGATACTTGATTGATACCTCAAAATCACACTGTAAATCATTGGCTCTACTGTAAAGTATTACTGTAAATTTTACCAATCAGATCAGAGACCTGAACGCTGCAGATAAAAAACCTGCACAAACGAGTGTTGAAAGTATTTCTGGAGCAATTATCAGGTGCTGTATCCGCTCTGCCACCTGACACACATCACTCAATGAGATAATGACATTTCCCAAAATGCCTCTGTTCTCTCAGGAAGCAGCGGCGAATAACAAATAAAATGCATATTATCCTGCAGTGAGTTAAACCTCCCAGCGTCGTCACATATATTTTTCAAGCGGTTGATGGATGTCTTGTTTTTCAATGAAACTCCTCATGTGCATCCTGCAGCCAGGACTCAGACTTGCCAAGGCGGCTCCTCGCTGCTGTTTACTGTAAGCTCCTTAGAGACCCAGAAAAACAAACCTCAGACTGACTGGCCTCATTTCCCTGCGTCTGAGCAAAGAAGCGCTCCTCTCTTCCTGCCTGAGCGGGCGGCTGAAGCCAAACAGCGCGTACGTGATAATAAGGATGAACAAGTTTCTAATGGGAAAGGCGATTCATGGACCGGCGGTGCACGCCACGCTCTCATCTCAATTGGAGTTCAGTCTCGTTTGCCAGGCGCAGGCGAGCCACTGTTCTATTTTGGGTAGAAAGTGTGCATAATGATTTGGCACGGGGAGTTTGGATTCGAGCCAATAATTGGGAAAATGAATCCGCCCTGGGAGAGATCCTGAATGTTTTTCTTTCCCCCGTGTTCCTTGTGTAATCACAGCGTACAGAGAATGAAGAGCTGTTCGTTCTGACTGAAGCCAAAAGACTCGGCTCCTTCGCCGATGGTCCCGTTTCACAATTGGACAACACCGCCGTCAATTAAATGAATCCTCCTGGTCTCTTTTGGTGCTCGCCTCTTTCTGCGTCTGAATTCAGCTTTATTTTGCGTGCAGGCCCCCTGTGCTGCTGCGCTGGGGGCCTGCTTGCTGAGACAGGACTTCAGATGGCCTTTGATGACTTTGTAATTGAACGTAATTTGGTTTCCTGCCTCCAAACTAATGAGGTGGACAGAGAGAATAGTGGCAGGGAAGAATACAGTCGTTTGCAGGCAGGGGAGGGGGGATGGAAAAACTGCTGAAAAAAAAAAAAAAGATTCCTCTCTGGAGTGAGCGCGCTCAGGTTTTAAAAAACAGCTGTCACCCTACCTTACCTCCTCATCACAGCCATAATAACCGCATCACTATGCAGAACGGCAGCTCTGGACTTCTTCGTTCTCTGAAAGCTGAGTGTGTCAGGGAAAAAATGAGAGGACAGATGGAGGTGAAGCTCATTTATTTCTGCAATTATTCTAATTTTTTCCTGGTAGTTAAATTGGTGGTGTAACAGGAAAGAGTGAGGGTAACCAGCGGCGTGTCGAGGAGGTTGGGGATGGGAAAAGAGGGTGCGCACAGGAAGTGCTCTGCAGTGTGGCTTTGGGGAATCTATGAAGTCAGTAAAAGAAAAGAAAAACCCCTCAGGGAGAAACTTAAAAGTCAAAGAGATGCGAGATGGAGGTGCTTAAACAGCCGTGTCCAAACATTTACAAAGGAACTGTCACAACAGCTTACCACTGAAGATATCAATGGGCACTTCATCTCTGCGTGACGGCGTGCGGCCAGGCGAGGTAGCGGGCAGCTGGAGTTGCACCCCTCACTTCTCTCATCCGTCAGCCTGTCGGGGGACGGCTGCACGCTGCAGAGCTAACTGCACACTTTTAGCGGGGCGGCACACTTTCCCACCTGTCCCACCAACACTAATGGCCCTCGGCACCATTAGCACGCCGGTCCGCAACCTTTCCTGCAAGGTGCTGATGTACACACAGCGAGCCGGGCTCAATCTGTCTCCCTCACTATCGACTCTCCGCCGTTGTGTTGCAACTTGCAGATTCCCTAATTAGCTGCAGAGCTGGCAGCAGGCGCCCACAGGTCACCCATCCACCACCTCCATCTGCATCTGGTACTTGATGCTCAGCGCTGCACCAGCGGAGGGAGTCGAGTCAAGGCTCCGCATTGATTGCTGCAGAATTTTGTTTGCGAAAGCGATGGATGGATCAATTTGTTATGATCCTGTGAGAAATCAATGTTTGTGTGTCACACCCCGATACTCCACCGAAGGCTTGGAAATCCCATCACTAATAACCAGCGAGTCGCTCCTGACATCGGAGGCTTTTTTGCCGGGAACAGATGGAATAATGGTGCGATTTTCATTTCTAAGCACCCACATCCATCTTACAGTATAAGCTGTGGATATTAATTGATGAATCTCTCATTCATGTCTTCATTTGAGCATATTTTAATTGAAGTGACTTTCATGCAAACGTAATTGCTGCAGAGTAGCCCATTAGCCAAATGAAAATGAGTGCTTATAGAATATTAATCCATCATCTGATCATAATTCATTCTGGTTGTGGTAAATCCAAGAACTCAGTGTAATGGGCGTCCTTTGGGGTGTATGGAACCATATAAATCCAGCAGACTGTAAATTATACATAGCACAGAATGTACACACTTTAATATTCCTTCCAGTCGCAGCCTACTTACTGTAAGTGGCCCATTTAGATATTCACCACCATCATTATATCACAGACGGCTGAGAGATGAGACTCTGAGGCTGACTGACGCTTTCAATCCACTTTTACAGAACTGAGTCAAAGTCCAATGCCACCTCTCTTCTTTGGAAATTGGAATTAAAATTGTAGAAAATTAAACTGGAATCGAGGCTCTTTGCTTGTGTCTCACTCTCTGAATCATCTTTGTTATAGACTTGTTTCCGGCGCTGACAGTGAAGGTGTAATTATCTGTTTCAGTCAGGTGAGGATTCAAACCCGAAACATTCAACGCATCTGTTTGTTTAATAGAATTACATCCATCTGTTCCTCTTACACCTGTGAAGGAGGAGAAACATCTCTAAAGAGTCACATTTCTCCCGTCATTAGAAATATGCGACTGTTTCAACAACACACTCAGTTTGTGTCAGGGCACACGCACCAACATCCCACAGCAGCGACCTGCACTGTGCTGTCGCCACCGCCGAGGCATTTTGTTTTCAGGTCGTCCACCCAATTCTTGTGAACGCAACATATCAAGAACGACAAGAATTTGGTACAAACTGTGTTTAGACTTTAGTGGTCACAGGTCAAAGGTCACTGTGACAAGACATCTCAAGAACCCCTTGAGGGAATTCCTTCAAATTTGGCACAAACGTTCATTTGGACTCAGCGATGAACTGATTGGACGTTGGTGGTCAAAAGTCACTGTGACCTTGTGTCCTCATTCTTGCAAACACGATATCTCAGGAAGGCTTTGAGGGAATTTCCTCTAATTCTGCACAAACATCCAGTTTGACTCAACAGTGAAGATTTTGGTGGGTGAAGGTCAAATGTCAAGGTCACTGTTTGTAAAACAAAACTTATCAAGTTCTATTCATGTCACTGATTTGGAAATAATTCAGAATGGCAGAAAATCCATTGGGCAGACGCTGATGGTCTAAGAGGGATTTTTATAGAGCAAACTGAGCTGGACGTGTGTGTCACATTTCAAATCATTTGGGCTAACAGTATTAGGGGCGGGGCCTTTCCAATATTGGCCTTAACTACAGTGCCACCCTCTGGCCGATTGGTATAATATGTGGTAGAACACCACTCCAGATGTCTCCAATGAGTTTCATCAGGATTGGTCAAAGCCACGCTGGTGGCTTAGTGGTAGAGCAGGTGCCCCATGTACAAGGCTGTTGCCGCAGCGGCCCGGGTTCGATTCCAGCCTGTGTCCCTTTGCTGCATGTCACTCCCTCTCTCTCTCCCCTTCACACTTGTCTGTCCTATCCATTAAAGGCTTAAAAGCCCCAAAAAATATCTTTAAGAAAAAAAAAAAAAAAAAAAAAAAAAAAAGGATTGGTCAAAGCCACCTTGAGTTATGATTAGTGCAACGTATTATATCATAAGATCAAATCAGGAGTGAACAAATAATTGTTTTCTTTGTTTATTTATTCAACCCTGAGGCTACTTTAATCAAATTGTGGTCAAACTGTGTGCAGAACTGAAAAAGTGGAAAGAGTATATTGCTGGAGCCTTATTTGCCTCCTTTCCTGATAACATAGCATAACATGGTTGGTACCAGTGGATGCATTAGGTCTTCTGGGAGCGTCAGATGGCACGTTGAAATGTGTTTTAATGATAACAAGACATTTATTTATCATGTAAATACATAGAACCTGTGTTGCCAGTGATTTTAGTCAGTAAGTAAATTGTTACTTGATCCAATAAGAGGGTCAACCAAAGACCTTTTCATGGCCCCCCCTGGGCCTTGGGCCTTGGACCGGGGTCACCCTTCGACCCGTCAGACGCTGACATGATGGCAGAGTAAGAAATTAAACTGATTCAGGTACAGAGTGTTTTGACGTGACAGCAGACAGACAGGTTGTGATTTCACAAAACACTGCAGAAAGCAGCAGCAGCAGCAGGAGGTGACAGAACTTTAATTTTTGGGGCTTTTGTTGAACATAATCGTCGACTGCCGTCGCTGCTGCCTGGGTGGGAAGTCAGAATCTTTTCAACATCAGCTTTGTTCAGTGATCGGATGTTGTGACTCAGCTGCAGACACTTTGTTTGTTCAGTCACATTTCCTGACAGTCAGACTGAATGTTTACCGCCTACAGTCGGTGATGTCAGCGGACAAAGGGTTAACTTTATCCTCAAGCACCACCGCTGCTGCAAACAGTTTATCTCCGCTGGCTGTAAGACTGGAGGGCAACATGCGTGTGTTTCTGTCTGTCCACAGCTAAGCTCACAAACTACTGGACCCATCAGCCTAATAGTTTTTGTGCACATTTATAACTCTATGCTGGAGGACTTCTGTGTCTGCTGTAATTCACAGTCTTAAAAAATTATTTTATTTATTTATTTATTTTTTATTTTATTTTATCCTATTGTTTTATTTTATTTATTGTTTGTCTTTGACTGCTGACTTCTTATGGTTAATTTTCATCAGATCTGATTCAACATTCAAGACATGTATTGTGGTGTACACAGTAAAATCACAGCGGTTCACACCATACGATCAAAATTTCTTAATTTCCAGTCTCCCTTCACACAAAACAATAATAACATTAAAATAAAAGTTAGGTTTTAAAGAGAAATAAACAAATAAATAAGTAGAAACTAAGTTAAAGCCTGATGGTGACAGAGGACGTCTCAACACTTTCAGTTCATTTCCTGTGGAGAAGCAGGAGAAGTAGTCACATGATGGGAGTGTTTCAGTGAGTTTGGAGGCGGGGTTACGGCGTGTTCGCTGTTCTGTATTTGCATAGATTAGACTAGATTCAACTTAATGCTAATGAATCTGTCCAAAGTGATGCGCCATGCTCACAAAGTTTGGACCAAACTATAAACTAAGTATGAGCGTAACTTCCATTTCAACATTGGGGGGGACGGGGACACATTAAGTGAGGGTCTGTGCCTAAGCATCCAGCATATAATGCTGATAGATAATGTCCGGCTGCCCAGCAGCTAGCAGGTTAGACATAGTGGTTAGCTATTATGCTAGCATGCTGGCTGGAAACAGACGATTATTTTGTTCTGTTTTGAGCACATTATACTCACTTCGTCTCTGAATCTCGTGGCTGTAAGTTGCTCATAACGTAGGCTCTGGCCTCGGATGCGTTATCAAACGATTTCTGCTCACCTCCTGGAGTAGTTATCCGAAGTATAGCCATTTCATCTCTTCTAAATATTGTGATCCTAGTGATCTAAAATGAAACAAGACTCCGCAGCAGCACTTCCTGTTTCTCACCTCAGATGTTTTCAGAAATAGATTTTGGTTGTTTGAATGGGGACAAAATAATTTAATCGTGCAGCTATCCTAGACTTTGTAAAGTTGTTATGATTAAACTGAGCAAATCCAGATATTAAAACAAGTTGCAGCGCTCAAATAAAAATCTCCACTGATTAACAGCTGTGTCTTCTGCAATGTGAGTCTGGTGGCAGAAAAAATCTTTTTGGGTCCAGTGACATCATCATCTCGCCGGACCTGGAATTAGTAATTTCACGGTTTGGCCACTTTGTCAGAGTAGTCGTGATGCGACTGCCCGAGCTGATCCCGGCCACTCTGTCAACTCCTCTTAGTTTGGGAGGGGGCGGGGCTTTAATCAACACTGTGTCCCTTCATTTCACCGCTGTCACGCACACACACTGGACACACAGCCGTCCTGCACTCTCTGATCCCCGCCCACTTCCCCCTGACACACCTGGTCGAGATCTGCTCTCCACTGAGTGCACTTCTCTAGTTTTATAATGCTTTTAATAATTCACGGTGTCAGCCCTCTTTTTTTCTCCACAGAGGGCGACGACAGCATCAGCAGCGACCAATCAGAGCTCTCCGTTGTTCAGTCCACACACAGCTTCCCTCCCACTCTCCCATAACTTTACAGTCCAGGTCAGAGCAGGTGTGTCCGTAATGAAAAAGTTTGTTTAGTCAAACTCTCCCCTCCGCAGCACTCACGCAGTTTCACACATTTTCAGATGAATTATTAACATTTTAAAATGATATTATTCATTTCCACTCTTCACTGGTGTTTCTGCAGCAGAGGACTGTCGGTCAGTCAGCAGGTGTGTGTGTGTGTGTGTGTGTGTGTGTGTGTGTGTGTGTGTGTGTGTGTCGGGGCGCCGCTGCCCGTGACCCTCTGTGGCGCTCATATTTTACTAAAGAGTGAATCCTGAGAGGGTCTGAGGGTGGACGTCCTTGGTTTCCACTGAGTGAATGAAAGCTCTGAATATATGACAATCCTACAGAATGATTTTGACCTTACTATAAAATCAATCATCCTGCATGAAATCAAACATTGTGTGTGTAACTTTTATCTGGATTATAATTCACACAGTCCAGGAGCTTAAACAAAGTACGAAGGACCTTCAGTGGATCCGTCGTTACGTTCAGTGTCCTGTTAGCTGACGATACTGATTAATGAGGCTGGATGAAGGACGGTGGGTTGTTACTGTGGGATGCAGGATTCACTGACAGTAACTAGTGGGATTTTATTTGTTGAGCCACCTGAAGCACATGTCGGAGCACCTGGAGGAAACCCACACTGACACTTTAATATGCAGCTCAGTTTTATACAACATATGTAGCAGGCGGTCTCTGCTTCATCTCTCTTTCAGTTGCGTCTCTTCAGCCTGAAAATCATTGACGGCCGCTGGGCTACAAAGTTTCATTTGTTTCTAACGGGATGCAAATTGTCACGTTGCGTTAAATGCACATACAAGGTTGCTTCAGTCTTTTTTGGAGCATTTTGCACTTAACTTCTGTGCTAGCTAGCTAACTGGGGGAGGCAGCTAACGGCTAACAGCTAACTTGGTAGCTGTTTTTTAATGTACTAGAGGAAAGGTTACAATCAGCATTCACACACGGGTCAAATGACTCTACAGTAGTCACAGGTGTTTATCAGCTCCGATCGGCATCAATGGAAACACAACACCTGAGTGAACGCACAATTTTAGCCCTTTTACTGGCGAGATGCAACAACGCACCGCCACAAAATACTGTTTGTCTCCGTCCAAGCAGCTCAAACATCGATCCACATCAGTCTGCGCCGAGTGTAAAAGAGAGACAGAATCACTAAGACGTATATTAAAGGAGGTAACCACTGTAAAGTTTCCACAGGCCTCCATGCTGCTGTCTGCTGTTGACTAACCAGTTTTCAGGCCTGTTTGTGACGTCAGATGTCATACATCAAAAAAACACACACACAGAAAGATATATTTGTCTGCTGCAGAGCTGTGAACACAGCTGTGATCTACTGACAGTAGCAGAGGAGTCGATCACCTATTTTTATCAGGTTTTCCTGTTTTTAAAAACTTCATACGCTGATTTTGGTGGAAAAGCGGTGTTGGTCACGTCTGGAGATCTCACCTGGATCGTAATGCTGATAGTGAGTATAATTCACAGCCTGCAGTCAACACACTAACATATAAACATATAACTCCCTCTGTCCATTATTGGGTGTGAGGCAGAATTTCGATGCAGCCTCGGTGTTGAAAACCAGCAGGAAGGTCAGGAGAGAGTCGATGTGTCTCAGTGTTGAGCTCCGTCTCTTCCTGTTACCCTGCAGCTGTTCAGGTAAACCGGTCAGTGAGCACGCTGACGGGAATGGATCCAACACCAGTTCACTCCCTGCTGGTGTTCAGTGTGTTACAGAGCGACCACAGACCCACTGCTGACATTAAAATGTGTTGTTAATTGAACCTGCATTGTTGTGACCTGCAGCAGCGTTTGAGCCTCTGAGGCTCCTGTAATTAAAGCAAAGCTTCAGTCTGCCTGCGACTGAGACACTCTGCTGTTCATTTGCATTTTAAATACAGGAAACACAACACTCTGTCACATTCTGTCATGGAGGACAGGTTTGTTCAAGACTGCAGACTCACAGTTTTCTCGTGTTGACCCTCCCACAGACTGAGATCTTATCAGTCCTATAAGTTCAGTGCAGCGACACTGTGTCACATGGATCATATAAACTTGGGTACGACATGTTTGATGTCTGCAGACTGTATGATGCAGTAGCTTGTGAACTTTGTTGCCATAGATGTCTAACAGGATAAAATGATGAAGGTCAAAAGGTCAAAGGTCAGCTTGACTGTGACATCATCATGTTTTAACGTCATATCTCAGGAACAGAAGGAGAGACATTTGGTCAGATACTGAATTGGTGACTCTAATCTTGAACCTGTGCTGATTGTCAATCAATCAATCAATCAATCAATCAATTTTATTTATAAAGCCCAATATCACAAATCACAATTTGCCTCAAAGGGCTTTACAGCATATTGTATAGATCTTCTGTGTGTGAAGCATCCATGTTTTCACTGACAGGGATGGAGACTGTCAGAAAAACCTCCAGTTGACTTTAAAATCCTGTTAAAAGCAGTTTGACATCGATTCATTTGATTCAGTCGCCTGATGAGTCACCCTGAGAGGTTGAGCTGTACTCACATGCCATGACCACACTGTAATTACAGTCCCCCGGTGCATAATTATAAAGTGACCAATCACGTTACAAAGAGCCGTGCAGCATGCAAAGAAAGCAGAGGGAAACTAGAGGTGGTGGCTGATGGGAAAATGACCTGCAGAACTTCACATCCCTTTAAACACGACGTCTCTGCTGCTCTTGTGTTCCAGAAAACGCCATCCTGGCTTTCGGGAATGGATCGGACGTGAAAACGGGCGCCAGCCAGCCCGGGATGCCCAGCCCAGCGACGGACAACCAGAGCCCGCACTTGGCAACCACCGCCCCAGGCGTCTCCATGGAAACAGAGCAGAACATTCTGAGAGCACAGATACCTACTCAGGTGAGACGAGATGAAGACTGAACATGTGATGTTCAACCTTTCATAATCAGAGCGGCAGTAATAGAGACGGCCTCGATCAGAACTGGGTCGCAGTGCTGCAGATTACTGGGGGCGTTTGTTTTATTCTGCAGGGAGCAGCAGACGGGTGGGATTTACAGTGTCTGTATGGTTCAGATGGGTCTGATACAAAGTCAGTCACAGGCACTACAACATGAAGAGAAACGACACATTGTCATGTGCTCAAAGTTCATTTTACAACAAGTTGTTTAAAGGGATAGTGCACCCAAAAATGAAAATTCAGCCATTATCTACTCACCCATATGGCGAGGGAGGCTCAGGTGAAGTTTTAGAGTCCTCACATCACTTGCAGAGATCCAAGGGGAGAGGAGGTAGCAACACAACTCCACCTAATGGAGGCCGACGGTACCCCCGATTCAAACGTCCAAAAACACATAATTGAAACCACAAAATATCTCCATACTGCTCGTCCGTAGTGATCCAAGTGTCCTGAAGCCCCGACATAAAAAGTTGTTTGGAAAAACGTCATCTGAACTCTGTTTTTAGCCTCATTGTAGCCTGTAGCTCTGACTGCCTCTCTGGGCACCGTGCACACGTGAACGGCATATGGGTGAGTAGATAATGGCTGAATTTTCATTTTTGGGTGCACTTTTAAGTGTAGAAATTCTAGATGTCAACTAAAATAGGCTCCAGCCCCCCGCAACTCTTTACAGGATGAGCTGTCAGGGACTGTTTGTTATTTATGAGGGGAGTGAGGGCAGGGGGTGGTTCAAAAAGGGGGAGGCATGTCAAATAATTGGCTTGTGATTTTTTATTTTGGCTTAGGGGACGGGCATACACATTTAAATGGTTATATTTTGCATTTAATTTACTGCAATGAAAACATGCTTTCCAAATTTTGGCACTGAATTTTGGTGATTTCTTTTTTATTTTATTTTTTTAAAGCCATCCAAATTTTGAAACTAAACATTGGATTTTTTTTAAAAGAAAACGTGGTTTGAAAGGCATGTATTCTTTAAAAATCCCCAAAATGACATCATTTATCAGCCAGAAACTGTAAAAACAGAAATTATCAAATTTCCGACGGTCCTTGGACACATCATGTGTGAGGAACGCCACAGTCGATCACTGACAAGTTTCAAAAATTAGTGCCACAGTGCTCAGTTTCCTTTAACTAGTTACTGCGGGGGAAATTTACAAATTACATTTTGCCTTTGCTGCTAAAATGACAGGCGTGTAAATTACAATTATGTGACTCTAAACTTGTCAGTCAGAAGCAGGAATAATGATCCATGAGTTTCCTAAATGTCAGTTTCCTCCTCATTAGAGTTTGACAGAGGCCTAAACTGATTTTTGAAACTAAAACGACAATAATTGATCATCGTTTGTTCACAAAGAGTCAATAATAATATGACAAGAAAAAAAATTAAAATTCAGTAAAACCATTGTCTGAGTCAAACTCAGGTAAAAGAGGGTCAAACACACTCGTACAGCTGATTGTGTTTGTGTGTGAGCAGACTGACAGTCACAGGCTGGTACCTGTCGGGCTCTGCTGCTCATCACACACTGAGTGTTCATCATGTGGACGATTGTGGATGGAGGAAGCTTTGAAGCTTTTAGATTGGGTGTAACTTTATTGATCCCAGCGGGGTCATTAGATCTGTGCTGCAGTGAGAGGATCCAGAGCGCAGCAACAACCTAATGATGAGAATGAAGGCGTGACGGTGATTAAAACAATCAGACAAACTGGATTCTAACAAATGTGTTTTATAGAAACTTCTCCTGAAGCCTGAAGGGAAATGTACCCCCCTTTTGTTTCTAAGCAACCATACACGTCATGTGACCACGTATCTTTAAAGAGTCATCCATTAAGAAAAATCACTTTTTATTAAATATGTGATTGAGGGAATTTGGTGAGCACATTTAAAGGAGCAGCAAGTCAGATTCTATCAGCGGGGATTACAGATTACAACCAGCTGAATCTTCTCCTGGTCAGTTCAGTGTTTGTTGTTCAGGAGCTGAGTGATCCAGTCTAACATGACATCAGCTCTAAACTGCTAATGAAAACCGGCTCACCTCACCCCGCTCTCCCCTATCGGAGGCTGCCACACACTGGCTCGTCTTTACACACAGGAACACACACTTAAACTGTCTCATATTCATAACTGCTTCATCAACAGTATAAAGAGGTTGTGTAAACATCATTAATGTCGCCCATACAATGAAGAAGAGGAGTAAACAACATTAAACTCTGTTGAACATCCATTTTAATGTGGCCGGTCTGTTCTGCATTAAGCAAACACACAGATTGTAATAATGAGCAGACATTTATAAATAATATAATTTACTCCAGGCCAAAGAAATAATGTGCTCCATGCATTCAGCTCCTAATGGGACTCCTCACGAAAAACACTGCAGATAACGTAACTGACAATCTGCCAACAGATATAAATAAACTACACAAGCTAAATGTATAACTGGGACACTTACTTATTCCAGAGGGAGGATGTATCCTCATCTCTGAACTGCTCGTCCCACACACCATTGTTCTTCTATATCTGACTGTGTTACAAACAGGGACATGAACATTTTGTCACCTGGTAGTCGAGCGTCAGGTCGGGATGATAACGTGTCACTGAGTGGACACCGCTCAGAGTTAATTACAGCAGTAAATGAGATCTGGACAGCTGCCTCTAATTTATATCATCAGCCATACGACTCTTAACCAACATCCTGTCACATTCACACAACTGTCTCTGATATGTCAACAAAAATTAAATTACCACAGGAAACGATGTCGTGAAGACGTGTCGTGTGGCCGGTCTGTTTGCTTAATGCAGAACAGACCGGCCACATTAAAGACTGAAGATGACACATGACGAAAGTTAAACTTGAAACACATCAGTTGTTCCTGGTCGTATAGCGTCTCCTGTGGACAACCCTATACGACCAGGAACGACTGATGTGTTTCAAGTTTAACTTTCGTCATGTGTCATCTTCAGTCTTTGGTTTGTAACAGACTGGTTGTTTTGTTCCCTCAGAACGAGTTGTTTATATCTACACCGCCATGTTTCTACAGGCTACAGGAGCCCAGAACGGACAAACCAAACCCTGACTCTAGATAGAGACATTTGTATTTTCCTGTTGGTGGCCACAGTCATCAGCTCCTCTGCAACAAGCCACGTTAGAAAAACATGAAATGTCTTTATTGAGTGTTTTTACCGGTGTAAATCAGCTGCTCTGTTTGTTTCTGAGAGGAAGAGACCTCTGTGGATTATTTAGATCTCATTAAAAACCTCGTCATAAAATAAGCTCAGCACACATTTGCAGGTGCCGGTCAAGCGAGCCATCGAGTCACAAGTCTTAGTATGTTATAAAAAATAAATTAAAAATCTTTATGGGCAAACTCTACCATCACTTTTTATTACGAACTATTCTATGACTCTCTTAAAACATGTGTATGACAAAATATAACGACTTTTTGTGACATAAATGACAAGAACTATTTTTAATGATGTTTACTTGGCATATTATACTTTGACTTTTTATGTAATGTTACACTTGGCGTATCATAAATTTTTGACATATGACGCTAAAATATACTTTTGGCGTACTGCAATATGACTTTTATTTACTATAATTTTACATCATACTATGATACAATATAATTCTTGTATGGCATAGTGCATGATTATTTTTTTTCCTGCATTATTATGCTATATTACACCATGACATAGTTTTAATGACATACTATAATTTTTTTCGACATACTATACTATGACGTTTTTTGGTTTTTTTTTCCGACTTTTTTCGACATGCTATACACTTATTGTTTTATCACTTTTTTTCGACATGCTATACACTTATTGTTTTATCACTTTTTTCCTACATACTCGACTATGACGGGGGGGTTTTTCCGATGTTTTTAATCATTTTTTCAACATACTATACCATGACTATTTTGTCACTTTTTTCGACATGTTATACTATGACAGTTTTTTTTTTTTTTTTTTTTTTTACTTTTCTCGACATGCTATACTATGCCATTTGTATCACTTTTCGACATACTACGTTTTCGGGGGGGGGTTTCGACTTTTTTCAACATACTATACTATGACTTTTTTTTTTTTTTTTCAACTTTTTCGCTATGACATTTTTAATAATTTTTTAAACATACTATACTATGACGTGTTTTTTTTCCGACTTTTTTCGACATGCTATACTATGACGTTTTTATCACTTTTTTCCGACATACTCGACTATGACCGTGTTTTTTTTAAACTTTTTTCAACATACTATACTATGACGTTTTTATCACTTTTTTCCGACATACTCAACTATAACCGTTTTTTTTTTTTTTACTTTTTTCGACATACTATACTATGATGTTTTTAATCATTTTTTCAATGTACATTTTTTCAACTTTTTTCAACATACTATACTATGACGTTTTTATCACTTTTTTCCGACATACTCGACTATAACCGTTTTTTTTTTATCACTTTTTCCGACATACTCTATGACTTTTTTTTTTGACATCCTATACTATGACATTTTCTTTCCCCACTTTTTCCAACATGCTATACTATGACATTTTAATCACTTTTCGACATACTATACTATGACAAGTTTGTTTTTTTTCTGACTTTTTTCGACATGCTATACTATGACATTTTTAATAATTTTTTCAACATACTATACTATGATGTTTTTAATCATTTTTTCAATGTACTATACCATGACATTTATTTTTTTTACTTTTTTTGACATGCTATACTATGACGTTTTTATCACTTTTTCCGACATACTCTACTATGACTTTTTTTTTCCGACTTTTTTTGACATCCTATCCTATGACATTTTCTTTCCCCACTTTTTCCGACATGCTATACTATGACATTTTAATCACTTTTCGACATACTATACTATGACAGGTTTGTTTTTTTCCCCGACTTTTTTCGACATGCTATACTATGACATTTGTATCACTTTTCGACATACTATACTATGACGTTGATGTTTTTTGGCATGCTATACTATGACATTTTTAATAATTTTTTCAACATACTATACTATGATGTTTTTAATCATTTTTCAATGTACTATACCATGTTTATTTTTTTTACTTTTTTTGACATGCTATACTATGACGTTTTTATCACTGTTTTCGACATACTCTATGACTTTTTTTTTTCGACTTTTTTCGACATCATATACTATGACATTTTCTTTCCCCGCTTTTTTTGACATGCTATACTATGACGTTTTTAATAATTTTTTCGACATACTATACTATGAAGTTTTTATCACTTTTTTCTGACATACTCGACTATGACTTCTTCTTTTTTTCCGACTTTTTTCGACATGCTATACTATGATGTTTTTAATCATTTTTTCAATGTACTATACCATGACGTTTATTTTTTTTTACTTTTTTCGACATGCTATACTATGACGTTTTTATCACTTTTTCGACATGCTATACTATGACGTTTTTAATACATTTTTTCGACATGCTATACTATGACGTTTTTATCACTTTTTTCCGACATACTCGACTGACGTGTTTTTTCCAATGTTTTTAATCATTTTTTCAACATACTATAACATGACGTTTATTTTTTTTACTTTTTTCGACATGCTATAGTATGACATTTTTAATAAATTTTTTCGACATGCTATACTATGACGTTTTTATCACTTTTTTCCGACATACTCGACTGACGTGCTTTTCCAATGTTTTTAATCATTTTTTCAACATACTATAACATGACGTTTATTTTTTCAACTTTTTTCGACATACTATACTGTGACTATTTTGTCACTTTTTTCGACATGCTATACTATGGCAGTTTTGTTTTTTGTTTTTTTTCTCGACTTTTTTTCGACATGCTATACTATGACATTTTTTTCCCCCGACTTTTTTGGACATCATATACTATGACATTTTTATCACTTTTTTTCGACATACTCGACTATGACTTTTTTTTTTTTTTTTTTTTGACTTTTTTCGACATACTATACTATGATGTTTTTAATCATTTTTTCAATGTACTATACCATGATGTTTATTTTTTTTGACTTTTTTTGACATGCTATACTATGCTGTTTTTAATAATTTTTTCGACATACTATACTATGACGTTTTTATCACTTTTTTCTGACATACTCGACCATGACTTCTTGTTTTTTCCGACTTTTTTCGACATGCTATACTATGATGTTTTTAATCATTTTTTCAATGTACTATACAATGACGTTTATTTTTTTGACTTTTTTCGACATGCTATACTATGACTATTTTATCACTTTTTTTCGACATGCTATACTATGATGTTTTTAATAAATTTTTTCGACATACTATACTATGACGTTTTTATCACTTTTTTTGACATGCTATACTATTTTGTTTTTAATAAATTTTTTCGACATACTATACTATGACGTTTTTATCACTTTTTTCAACATGCTCTATGACTTTTTTTTCCGACTTTTTTAGACATTCTATACTATGACGTTTTCTTTCCCCACTTTTTTTGACATACTATACTATGACGTTTTTAATAATTTTTTCAACATACTATACTATGACGTTTTGGGTTTTTTTCTCGACTTTTTTCGACATGCTATATGACGTTTTGGGTTTTTTTCTCGACTTTTTTCGACATGCTATACTATGACGTTTTTAGAGTGTGCCCGTAAACCTGGAACTCCGTTAGCGCTTTTAGCACTTCCGGTTCTCTCGTCTAAAAGTCAATACGTTTTTTGAATGGGATTTTGGTAAAATGCCTCAAATAAGGTCTGTGGTTAACAAAAGCTTAAGCGAGTTTCAGGTATTTTTCTACGACATAAAACACGTCAGTAAATACCCTACTTGTGAATTTTGAAGCTTTTACGTGTGGTAAAAAAGGCGGTAGCTAACAAGTTGCTCAATACGACTACAAACACTGTTGGGGACATTAAACGTCATCACCCCCAAACAGACGAGAGTACTGGCAGTCCGCCATTACAGCTTCTTATTTAGCTTAAACAGTCCAATTTCCCCATTATACAATGTTTTTAAAATAAAGCGGCCGAAATCAGTTGAAAGCTTAGTGGCGGTGACGTCAAGAGTCATGCGACCGTGGAGTAGTCATGTAGTCTGTTAAAGCCTAACGTTAGCTTTTTACTTCTGGCGATCACATTTAAGCTTCAAATGCGGTATGAAAGGTGTTCATATATGAAGATTATCTTACTGAACAAAACCTGTAAGTATCATAAACCTGTGTTAGCCACAGAGCTTATTTTCTGACATAATCCAAAACGCAATGCAAAAATCACATTCACTTTCTCTGCCGGGAACCAGCACGATGCTAAACTTCCGGGTTTTGACGTCAGCCCTGGCACACTCTATACTATGACGTTTTTATCCCTTTTTTTTGACATACCATACTGTGACGGGTTTCTTTCCCACTTTTTTCAACATATTATACTATAACTATTTTGTCACTTCGAAAAAGGTGGGGGGGGAAAAAGTGATAAAAACGTCATAGTATAGGATGTCGAAAAAAGTTAAAAAAAAAAAACAACCATCATAGTATAACATGTCAAAAAAAAAGCGACATGCTATACTATGACGTTTTTTTTTTTTTTTTTTACTTTTTCCACATGCTATACTGACGTTTTTTCCCCCCACTTTTTCGACATGCTATACTATGACGTTTTTATCCCTTTTTTCGACATGCTATACTATGACATTTTTAATGATTTTTTTTGACATACTATACTATGACGTTTGTTTGTTTTTTCCAACTTTTTTCGACATGCTCCACTATGACTTTTTTTCCCCACCTTTTTCGACATGCTCTACTATGACGTTTTTATTACTTTTTTTGACATGTTATACTATGACGTTTTTTCCCCACCTTTTTCAACATGCTATACTATGACGTTTTTTCCCCACCTTTTTCGACATGCTATACTATGACGTTTTTTCCCCACCTTTTTTGACATGCTATACTATAACGTTTTTATTACTTTTTTTGACATGTTATACTATGACGTTTTTTCCCCACCTTTTTCGACATGCTATACTATAATGTTTTTATTACTTTTTTTGACGTTATCCTATGATGTTTTTTCCCCACCTTTTTCGACATGTTATACTATAACGTTTTTTCCCCACCTTTTTCGACATGCTATACTATGACGTTTTTTTCACTTTTTTCGACATACTATACTGTGACGTTTTTATCACTTTTTTCGACATACTATACTATGACGTTTTTATCACTTTTCGACATACTACTGTATACTTAAGACTATTTTATCACTTTCTTCGACATGCTACAGTATACTATGACTATTTTATCACTTTCTTCGACATGCTATACTATGACGTTTTTATCACTTTTTTCTACGTACTATACTATGACGTTTATCATTTTTTTCGACGTGTTATACTATGACTTTTTTATCACTTTTTTTGGACATACTATACTTTCACGTTTTATCACTTTTTTCGACATGCTATACTATGACGTTTTTATCAGTTATTTCGACATACTATACTATGACTATTTTATCACTTTTTTCGACATACGATACTATGACGTTTTTATGAGTTATTTCGACATACTATACTATGACGTTTTTATCACTTTTTTCATCATGTCATACTATGACTATTTTATCACTTTTTTCATCATGCCATACTATGACTATTTTATCACTGTTTTTGGACATTCTATACTTTCACGGTTCATCACTTTTTTCGACATGCTATACTATGACTATTTTATCACTTTTTTTGGACATTCTATACTTTCACGGTTCATCACTTTTTTCGACATGCTATACTATGACTATTTTATCACTCTTTTCGGCTTACTACTCTATGACTTTTTTTTGTCACTTCTTTACATATGCTATACTATGACTATTTTATCACTTTTTTAGACATACACTATGACTTTTTTATCACTTTTTTTCGTCATGCTATACTATGACTATTTTATCACTTTTTCGTCATGCTATACTATGACTATTATATTCACATTATATTTATATTCATATTCATACTGCGACCACTCTTCCCATCTCTCAAGTATACAAGAAACCAAGGTTTAGCAATAATTTCAAAGGTTTATTGAAAACAGTTGACAGTAGGTGAGTAAACTACAGTACAACTTGAATTTACCAACTGAAATAACACAAAAACAAATGACCATCTCAACTTAGCTGCTGCTTACATTTACTTGCATTATTGTTATCTGCACAATCATACACCTCACAGCTGCATAAGAATGTGTGTATATCGACAAACTGCAACTTTGTGTGATGCCACAACATGTTATTATTATACAGAGTTATATTCACCAATTAAGTAAGAGCTGTGAGAATAACCTGTCTGAATACTGGCTCATATGGAAATGCAGCATTATATGTCACAGAATCTAAAGAAGAAGAAAAAGTCTCCTCTCGTCGTTTCCTCGAGGTATATGGAATGAATTGGAGATCCTTAATGATGGCCAAGGGTGAACAATTTCAGGGTCACTGGAAAAGAGAATAAGTGAGAAAACATAAATTAACATGACAACTTTTTTGATGACATTTCAGACAACACACTGTACTACGACTTTTTTCCTGATTTTGGACGCCATGCTATACTATGACTTTTTTCCTGATTTTGATCAACATGCTATACTATGACTTTATTTCATGATTTTGATCGACAGACTATACTATTACTTTTTTCATGATTTTGATCAACATGCTATACTATGACTTTTTTTATGATTTTGATCAACATACTATACTATGACTTTTTTTTTATGATTTTGGACGACATGTTATACTATTACTTTTTTTTATGATTTTGATCAACATACTATACTATGACTTTTTTTTATGATTTTGGACGACATACTATACTATAACTTTTTTTTATGATTTTGGACGACATGCTATACTATGACTTTTTTTTTATGATTTTGGACGACATGTTATACTATTACTTTTTT
>NC_065519.1:1346305-1368186 GCF_006386435.1 Epinephelus moara | reverse complement strand
ACATACTATACTATGACTTTTTTTTTTTCATGATTTTGATCGACATGCTATACTATGACTTTTTTTCATGATTTTGGGCGACATGCTATACCATGACTTTTTTTTCCTAATTTTGGACGCCATGCTATACTATGACTTTTTTTTCATGATTTTGGACGACATGCTATACTATGACATTTTTTCACAATTTTGGACGACATGCTATACTAAGACTTTTTTTTTTCATGATTTTCATCGACATGCTATACTATGACATTTTTTCACAATTTTGGACGACATGCCATACTTTGACTCACTTTATGACATTTTGTATGACATACTATACTATGAAACTTTTTCGGGATTTTTGAAGACATACTACACTATAGTGTTGTCACGATGCCAAAATCTTTGTTTCGGTACCAATACCAATATGAATTTCGATACTTTTCGATACTCTTCGGTACTTTTCCTAAGGAAAAGTCCTTTTGGATACAAACCTTTAGAACAATAAATAGTAGGGGTGTAACGGTACCAAAAAAATCATGGTTCGGTCAGTACCTCGGTACGGACGTCACGGTTTGGTAACTCAAATGTCCCACCAAGTTTGTGTTGTCTCGTGTTGTCTCCCTTTGCGAGGCAGACTTTCTCTTATCTTTTTTCACATGTGCCAGCTGCGAATGTTGATACAGGTGTTGTCATACACACCACTTGTGCAATCTGTGCTCCAATAGGAACAAGAAAGTTGTTTTGTGTGCATAATTGAGTAAAATAAATTAACTAAATTAATTAATTGAATCAATTACAAAGTACCAGTATTTTCCAAATGCAGTATAGTACCGTTTGGAATACTCTAGTACCGCGGTACTATTTTAGTACCGGTATACCGTGCAACATGACTATACTATGACTTGTTTAATGACATTTTGGACGACATAATATACTATGACTTTTTTCAGTGATTTTTTACAGCACACTAGTATTACTTTTCTTTCGTGATTTTTGTATAGTATGACTCATTTTATGACATATTTATGACACTGTTTGTGAAACTTCATTTTACCTGACTGGTCCAGGGTGTACCCTGCCTTGTGCTCAGTGTCCGCTAGGATAGACTCAGCGGATTGGCTCAGGAAGTGAACACAGTGCAGTGGAGGTTTGATGGGTTAAAAAGGTTTCAGTGAACAGAAGGAGAGGAGAAAAAGAATCTGAAGATGGAGCTGGTCTGATTGAAGAGTTTATTCTGAATATGTTTGCAGAGAAAATCACCTCTTGCTGTGAAATTGCACCGGCTGATAAGTGGCAATGTCCTCACCATTGCTCGTTTTACTTTTCAGCCATGGTTGTGGGAAATTTTGTCATTATACTCACATAAAACGTCTCCTCTCCTCGGAGGTTTTTTTCCTGCTGAAGATGTTTCCTGGTGTGGGATCTGGAGGCAGAGAAAATACTATGTTTTATTATTGTACCAAAAAACTTGATGACTAATCACAACATGCGTCCATTTCCTTTCAGGTAAATGAGAACGACAGATTGTGGGGCGATGAGGGAGACTCTACCCTTCCCTCTCCGGGCCTGTCGGACCGTGGAGCTGAGCCCGTGCGCCTGTCCCTGCTGCTGGGCCTCGGCTGGCTCCTCCTGCTGCTGCTCTCTGACCAATAAGAGGCCTCGCTCAGCTGGCCTCCACGGACAAAAAGGGGAGGGTTGGTATGAAAGAAAGAGCCATTTCTATGTGTCAAACGACGGTGGGGGAAAGGGTCGACTCCGTCCTGCCCCGCCCCCCTCTCCCTCTCTGTCACAAAAATCACACTTAATCTCTTTTTGTGAATCATGACTCAGAGCAGATGTGTTGTGCCACCCACGCCCGTGAGAAGATCGTTGGAGAGGGTGCCGCCGCCGCACCATGGGGGAGGGAGGGGACCAGGAAGTACACACCTCATTTCTTGCTTCACGCCTGTCCAAATACAAACTGTTACACATGACACACACATGCAAACTTTGTTCATAAGAAAATATCATTGGAGCTTCAGTGGGGTTCAGAAGGTGTACAGTGAAGAGACACTGACGATGCAGTGCAGGAAAAATATAAAAAATATAAAAATTAAAAAACAAAACAAAAAAAAAACACAATTTTTTTTTTTGTTCCTGAACATTCCTCGATGTAAAAGAAAAATATTAATGTTAAGACTTTTGTCTCAGAAGAACTGTGATGAAGTGTTTCACGAGATTTAAGGTGGATGTGTGTTTGTCCACATGCAGCACTCGGCTCATTCTGCTCTGCTCTTTACTTTAATGCCACATTTCTTTTATTTTAAATCTTAATTAATTAACATAATTTTGTTACCCAGAATGTTAGATGGAAGCACATGTGTATATATATAGTTATAATCGAGTCAAATCACAATGAAATTCTTTGACTGTTTGTTGTTGTGTTTTCAGTTGCAGGATGAAGAGTTCATTTCCAAATAAAAACATGTAGAAAATATAAGTTGTGAATTGAAATTTAACACTGAATTAAGATTAAGAAGATTTCCCAAAGTCTGCAGAAGTTTTTTATTTCATCAAACAAGGACCTACATCATTTATTAGCCTTTAACATACTGGACTTTGCTTTGATTTTAAAGCTTTGAATAATTTTGTATGAGTAGATGTCATTTTTGCAGACAGTGGATACCTCACTTTGGAAGGGGACTCTTCATGTGCTCATTCATTCAGCTTTAAGTGTGAGGGTGAGACAAACATTTGGGTTTGTTCCTCTTCAGAAATGTAAAAAAAAAAAAAAAAAAAAAAATTGTGGTTTTGGTGACGCAACAAGAGATGGAAACAAGTTTATATTTTTTAACTATATGTGGAATTTACCGCAGAGAAACTGACACCTATCGACGAGTTTGTGACCAATCATGCTTTGCCGCTGTGGGAGGGGCTGCTGGGAAAACAGACGGTGTGGGGTTTGATGCGTGAACGGATGCATCTGTCTTTGGAGAGACTTTTGAGATGAAGGTGACCCATGTTGGCCCACTACTCGCTGGGACCCTTTGCTCAATGTGAGACGCCAGAGGATTTACAATGTGCTCTGCTTCGTGAAGCCGACGTGTCTATGAGAAGTGTCGGGATGGACAGACGGAGGTTGGTTAGGCGCAAAACGCTCTTAACAAGGAATGTGTCATCTTCAATACTGCCACTGAATCCAGTTCTCTGAGGAAGCACCCGTTTGTGTCACTGCATTATTCAACAACACAGCACACGCTGACTTTAACACCGAGACCGACCACGTGAGCGACAGCAGACCTGATGAAAGTGACACGTTCTTGTTCGAGTTGGACCTAAAAACGCTCACACAGTATAAGCTCATTGTCATAACAGCACAAACCTGTTGGATTCTGTCTGCCAAGTTTTACAGGACGGAGAAAAAACTGTTATTTCTTCCTCACTGACGTCTATATCGTTTTGAAATGAGACCCCAATGGGTTTTAACAGGGTTGTACGGATCTGAAAACACATCAACAGCTCTCTTAAAGGGGCAGTTCACGCAAATCACAGATATCCTCTCCCCTCTGCCCTCAGTGGTGACATACAGAAGTGTGATGCATTCACTTGAGACTTGAAATAAAGACATTATCTCAGTTCAGAAAAACAGGGCAAATGTGTTTTCTCCATCAAAACTTTTAATTCTAACAAGATTATTACCTCAGAATTCTGGGAACAGTTTTCACATCAGTTTATTATCTCGTCAGTTCAAAAAACAATCACTTCAATTCAGAAAAACAAGCATTTACTTGGGCTGCAGTCAGCCAAAGAAAATCTTTGACTGAAATGCTACCTACTCTTTAACCAGTGGATTGGACGATGGGGGAAAAAATTCTGCACGTTACTTCTAGATTAACTAAATCACCACAGAGCACTGAGTGACTTCTCTCTGGTAACGTTCTGTGTCCACCAAGGCATTTTTTCTCATGACGTTACTAATGTTAAATGTCTCTGTGACGCTGCACAGAGAGAGAGAGAAACTTCCTGTTTTTAACCCAGATGCTAACATTAGCCAGTATAATAAATCCACAGTGATAACATCCAACAATTTATGTGACTATTTACCCGTCTCTTAGTTCAGAAGAAAAAGAGCAGAATTTTTTCATGAAAAATCTTTTCCTGATTTCTGAACATTAATTTAGAAAAACAGTGCATTTTTGTTTCTTATATTTTCGAGACAATAATCTTGTTAATTCAAGAAAAACAGCAGATTTTTTTTCCATCAAATTTCTCTAATCATTTTGAGATACTAATTTGGGTAATTAAGAAAAAACAACAGCAGATTTTTTTTTTTTCATTTAAGTTTTTCTCAGAAATCTGAGATAATGATCTTGTTAATTTTGAAATCAGGACTGTTTTCCTTGAGTGAATGCATTTAGCTTCTGAAGTGATGACACATGCAGATCTTTCTGTCTTTATTTGCCCAGGTTTAAGATATGGTTCTCTCAGATTGCTGCTGCCATTCAAATACAATAAAGATCATTAAACTTTTTCTTTGGGAAGTCGTTCCAGTGATGTCACTGTTGATACCAAAGCTTCGAGGCGTCTGTTTCGTATGTACAGCAGTTTACACTGAAGGTACATATTTATTACTGTATTTCTCTGAAGCATCTTCACTCCACACAGGTTCACCCTCAGGATTCCTGTTTTCCTGAAATTCTTTGACTATGAAATTGCTTCTTTTTTTTTTTTGACACTTAAAAAAAATACTGACGCATCATCAGCATATAAAAATGTTGTAACCAATGAATTAGTTAACAGTTTACACATCCAGCTGTCATGGTGCAACATTTGCATTCATCTGGCAACCTAACGAGCAAAAATTAAACACCTCTTTTAGCTCTGTTTTACTCTCCACCAACTCCTGCGGAAAATATTTCTTTGGCAGCTAAATGCTCCACCAGCTCGTCTCTGTGTCGGCGTTTTGGTATTGGTCAGGTAATTTTATCAGACAGGAAACAGCTGAACACTACAGCTGGAAAAGAAAGACATGACTGAGTGTGTTAAGATTGAATTTACTGCTGTTGAACAAAAGCAGTTCGGGATGCACTGATTTATCGGCTGATATTCTCCTTGTTGACTAACACTGGCCTGTCAGCAAATGAGATGACATCACCAACGGCAGTGGCCGATGTTTTTCTGTTGTGTCACACGAGTCTAAACAGCTGGGCTCCAGACGAACAGCTCATTTATTCACCCTTTATGTGCGAAAATAGATAGGTCCATTTTAAAAACCATCACTGTTCTCATACTACTGTGGGTCCTTTATGTTGGTACAGATACAGCCAATAGATGGCACCAGAGGGCGGAGTCAAACACTTCACACAACATATTACCACTTTGTTATGTTCCGCCATTATTTAAAAAGTATATGTCATCTCTGTTTCATTCGTACTCATAGGCTTTCAGAAAACGTGCACAAATAAGGATGAAATGAACGCAATGTAAAACAGAAGGCTCCATCTGTCTCTGTATCTACCGTTGAGCATAAATGAACCCTAACTGCGTCCCATCGTCCTGAAGACAACATAACACGTGTATGGGAAGAACAGTGGCCCTGTCCAAATGAAAGGGCGCAGTAAACTCACTGTCGCCTCGTCAGGAAACGCATCCTATTGTTTCCCTGATGATGCTACACTGTTAACAACAAATCGGCTGGAGCTAAACAGCTAACGGAGGCTACATTGATTCAGAGATCTTAGTAAGTACCGAGATACCTGATGGTAAAATGGCGCAAGTTTATTCTAATCGAGTTACTCGCCTGGCACATACACCAAAAAGTTCCGAGCTTCTGGGTTTACTGCCGCGGTGTGCAGGAGGTGAATATGTGCTCAGCTCACAAACTTTACGCTGTGATGACGTCACAGCGTAAAGTTTGAAAACACTTTTTTCTCAGCATTAAGAAAACTTTTACAAATAAACAACCTCCATAGGTCAAAAATTCACAATAGAAAGAGTCAGAATTGAGCTTGTTTGCAGTTGGACATGTCAACAGTTTTACAGACGTCTCTTTATAATGGAGGTCTAAATGCTGTGTTGGGTTTTTGCTGTGATACAAAAACTGTCTGCGAGGCTGAGCGGCGTTCCTGGGCGCCTGGTTGAGTTACATTTTGATGCATTCAAGCTCTGGTAACGCTGAAATGTGACACTCTCATGATGTGTTCAAATGTAATGTCATAAAAAATGTTTTAATGCAGCTGTTTGATGGAGAAATCTGTTGATATTTTCACAGCAATATAAAATAGACATCAGAGAGGGAATTAGGATATACTATATAATAAAAAGACTGAGATGCTTTTGGAGATGCTTTTCATGCAGAAGAAGGTTATATTAAAGGTTGTTTCATAAATTTGTATGATTGAATTTTTTGCTCATTCAAAGGTAGTGAAACGAATAACTTTAAAAAACCTGAGTTATTTTTTTAATAATCAAGATTTGTTTGTTTCCCTGGAACAAAAGAGGGAATAAAAACCACATGAAGCAAAGTGACCTACAACAAAAACATCGGTATCGACTATCGGTCAATTGTTAAACATCAGGTTCAACCTAAAATTTCACAATCGGTGCATCCCTAAAAGCAACAGTTTGACAAATGCTGAAAAGCTCAATCATAACGTCCCTGATTTGACCCGTGGTTAATTAAAAGATATTTATTAGCGCAGCTTTAAACACATTTTGTAAACTGATTTGTATATGTTTTAAAAAGCTTGTTGACAGCAAACGTAGCCAGGATACAAAATACATACAGTGACTTTTAAGAGCGTTCTGATCGGTTACAGTCGAAGAAAATTCAACTACAAATGATTATCTTTAACGATCTGGCAGCTGTTAATTCTTTGTGCTGAACACTGTCGTCGCTCATCAGGAATAAATTGGCACCAAACAAAATAGTCCCCGCTGTTCACAGGGTGGCAGAATACATTTACAGAGGTGCATATCTTAAAGCCTGGGCACATAAAATCCAAACGCTCTGCATGGCGAGATGTGAGTGATGTTTTTGTGCTTTGGGTGAACTTTAACATGTTTTGGAAAAAAACTGCAGTTGTGTGTTTTTGTGGCGAGCAGAGTGTGAGTGATACCTTTCACAGAGCTCCTGTCTCTTATCATGATGTGACACCAGCCGAGCCCTGTCGCCCCATTTTGATTTGTCCTGTGATTTATCAGTCAGCGGGCGTCGCGTCGTGTCCTCTGGCGCCGTGAGGTGACTGACCAACCTGCTCCCCGTCCGTCTGCACCGGCAGAATCCCAGATGTGACATGTGTCACTTCCTGCAAATACAGACGACACTGTAAGTGGAGGTGAATTCTGCCCGGTCTTCTTGTGCGGAGGGGACGGACTTTTTGAAGTTTTCGGTCTCCTGACAAGATGTGACTCCTGACCCCCATCCAGATTCATCAAAGTTCAGCATCACCTCTGAATTTCACAGGAATACTTGCCCTTTTCCTCCCTGTGGCAGCGCCCCTGGCATCCAGTCAAAAATCCATTTTTCATGGCACACAGGGCGTGACGTGTAGAGATGTTATAGTATAGTGTATATACTGCACAGTGTATACCACATATATGATGTCTATAACATTCATACCTGGGTATTAATAAAGAGGATCTTATCTAAAGTTTTGCTTTTGATATTTCAGACAGGAAATCACTGAGAGGCTGATTCTGACAACTTTACAAAGCACAACTTTGAGCACAAACTTGTGCATCAGAAACTTTAATAAATGAGACCCCTGGTGTAAACAAACCAAATTTGTGTTTCTTCTAACCTCCTGTATACCTCAAGGCTACGGCGCCAGGGCACGTTGTGAGGCAGCTCAGGTAACGCTCACTGCAGCTGCAGAGAAGTGGAGGACTATAAAGTACTGTATGTGAGACACAAATGTATCTGGTACTGTAGTCGGAGTACTTGGTTGTATGACTCCACCCACCAGTCCACCCCATGGTTGTATGACTCCGCCCACCAGTCCACCCTGTAGTTGTATGACTCCACCCACCAGTCCATCCTGTGGTTGTATGACTCCACCCACCAGTCCGCCCTGTGGTTGTATGACTCCACCCACCAGTCCGCCCTGTGGTTGTATGACTCCACCCACCAGTCCAGTGTCTCTGACAGTCTCCATCCATGTCAGTGAAAACATGGATGCTTCACACACAGAAGATCTATACAATCAGCACAGGTTCAAGATTAGAGTCACCAATTCAGTATCTGACCAAATGTCTCCCTCTCTGTTCCTGAGATATGATGTTAAAACATGATGATGTCACAGTCAAGCTGACCTTTGACCTTTGGGATATAAAATGTCATCACTTGACTTGACGTTTTGTCATAATTAGCGTGGGAATTCTTGAGTTATGGTTTGTTTTGTGAGGTCACAGTCACTTTGAACTTTGACCACCAACTTCTAATCAGTTTATACTTCAGTCCAAGTGGATGTTTGTGCCAAACTTGAGGAAACTATATATAACCTAGACAGACACAAGGTCACAGTGACTTTGACCTTTGACAACAAAAAAATCAAATCACTTCATCACAGATTCCAGGTAGACATTTGTCTGCTCTGAAGAGAAAGTGTTCTTGAGATATCACGTTCACACAAATAAAACCAACAAGCTCACAGTGACCTTTGACCACCAATTTTTTTTTTATCAAACTAAGAGAACGTTTGTGCCAAATTTAAGGAAACTCCCTCAAGGCCTTCCTGAGATATCACATTCACAATAATAAGACAGACACAAGGTCACAGTGACTTTGACAGCAAAAAATCAATCCGTTCATTGTTTAGTCCAAGTGAATGCTTGCACCAAATTAAAAAATAAAAAATAAAATTCCCTGAAGTACTTCTTGAGATATAATGTTCACAAGAATGAAACAGACAAGGTCACAGTGACCTTTAAATGCCAAAATCTTATCACTGCATCACTGATTCCAAGAAAATGTTTGTGCCAAATGTGAAGAAATTCCCTCAAGGCATTCTTGAGATATTACATTCACAAGAATGAGACAGACAAAGGTCATAGTGACCTTAACCTTTGACAACAAAAAATTGAATCCCTTGACCATCGACTCCAAGTAGACTGCTGTGCTATATTTAAAGAAATTCCCTAAAGGTGTTCTTGAGATATCACATTCACAAAAATGAGAAGGCCAAGTGACCTTTAACCAGCAAAATCTAATCAGTTTATTCTTGAATAAATATGGAAGTTTGTGTCAAATTTAAACAAACTCCCTCAAGGTGTTCTTAAGATATCGCGTTTACAAGAATGAGACTGATGCAAGAACACAGAAACACTGATTTTTGACCGTCAAAATCTAGTCACAGTAACTTTGACAACAAAAAATCCAATCACTTCACTCGAGTCCAAGTGAACATTTGTGCCAAATTTGTAAAAAATTTCCCCTTAAGTTGTCCTTGAGCTATCACCTTCACAAGAATGAGACAGACAAGGTCACAGTAAACTTTGACCACAAAGTCTAATCACTTCAGCACTGATTCTGAAAGGATGTTTGTGCCACATTTGAAGAAATTCCCTCAAGGCTTTCTTGAGATATCGTATTCATAAGAATGAGATGGATCCAAGGTGACAGTGACCTTGACTTTTGACCACCAAAATCTGATCAGATTATTTTTGAGTTAATGTGAATGTTTGTGCCAAATTTGTACGAAGAAATATCATTTACAGGAATAGGACGGACAGACGGACAACCCAAAAACGTGATGCCTCTGACGAACGACTATAACCAACATGGAGTCATAAGCAGTCCCTGACAGTAATCTGCCGTACTGTAGACTCACTGCGTCATCGTCGTCTCGCCCTCCTGCTTGTTGTGGCTGAACAGAAACTCTCAGGCACTCATCCTCTGACAAAGTGTGACTCCAGCTGCCGCTGTGCCACCTGTGCTTTGCATATGGCGGCTGTAATTGATGCCGGTCTCCATGTTTTGGGTCAATGGCTAAGTGGGACAGACCTCCTGCTGTCCCACATACTGTAGCTGCTGCTGCTGTGGGCTGATTAAAGGCTCAAATCTGACCACCAACAGGAAGCTGGGTTCAGATCTGAAACTTTTAAACATCCAGAACAGGGTTTCTGAACCTCTCCTGATCTCTAACATTTTTAAACTCTTCACTGCAGCAATTAAAGATTCATCAAGTTTCAGCAGCGCAGAGGGAACTCAGCTTCATACATACTGAAGTGAGAGGTTGAATCACACGTCCACACTCTGGGCCTGTGGACTGAGCCCTCCTGGACTTCAGTCATACTGTGACGTGTTCACTGTCATCACGTAAAGTCTGTGAGGGCAGAAACTGCAAGCTGATGATACACAGGCCTAAACTCAGTTTCACTTGTTGCCATGGAAACGTCTGAGCAACAGCTACAGTCATGTACACGGTGATGTCTGCTGTCATATTCTGTCTGCTCATCTGTCCCTGCAGATAGAAATCACATATACAGGCTGCAGAAAATATATTTCTATACAACATACAGACGTCAAACATTTAAATAAAGTGTTTATTTCCTGGTGAGATCAGCAGAGGTCTCAGTCAGTGATTAAAGTCGGATGAACAGACTGAAAACTTTACCTTAAGAGGTTAAACTGATCTTGACAAAGTTTCCTTTGGTGAAATAATTTGCAGTTGGAAAAAATGTAATAAACTGAAACATATTTTTATATCAATACTCAGCATTTCACAACATTTAATATCATATGGTATTGTGGGTCCTCTGGCGATTCCCACCCCTACAATCTGTACTTCAACCAACAATAACCCTTCTGTTTTCATCCCTTTAAGGATCATTCTGACTGATAATAATATTAAGTCTGTAATACCATGAAACCACAATATTTTCTGAGATGGTTTTCGTACCGTGAAAATCTAATACTGTTGCAACCCTACCCTGGACAGGTCACCAGACTACCGCAGGGCTGACACATCAGCACCATTCACACTGCTTGTTCAAGGAACATTGTGCTGTTAAACCACCACACGTGCTGTGTATAAGGTAAAAATCAAGAAATGGAGGGACAGAAATATCTCGCCAAGTAAGATTGTTGCGTTGTAGCAGTTAGCAGCTGTTAATGTCCACAAACAGTGAAAACAAAGAGGTCCAGGAGCTCCTTACCCTCCGAGCAGAGGACGAGATCAGCCGCCATATAACAGGGACAAACACAATTCTATGACTGGGCCTTTATAACAGAAGTAAATGTTTCCTCACTTTAAATGAAATGAAAGTTGCTGTAGAAACTGCTTGCTGAAATTTCTGTTCCATCTGAGCAGCACAGCTCAGCAGTAAACTTAATTGTACCTGTGCAGTGTTCATTAGGGCCTCCTCCACCTTTTACCACATTAAGTTCAAGGTAAAAATATCATTATCCAAACAAACAAGACAATGACTGATGCGGAGCAGCTTGCTGTTGGCCTCGAGACACACAATCTGTTTCACTCTGACTCCACAGCTCTTTGTGTTGTGTTCGCTCACCTTATTATCATCCATGTCTGTGGTTCAGGCTTTTCTCCTTCTTCTCATTCTTTGGAGTGAAGCCAGTGTGGAAGAACAGGCAGCGACATCATCTGTGAGGCTCAGGGAGCCAGCGCTGGCTGCTGAAATGACCACCAGGAAACGACAAAGAGGAAGGGTTTCTGTCAGAATGGTTTTCTTGGCAGGGAAGAAAAAAGGCTCCAAAAGAAACATCCAGCCTCACCAACAAAACAGTGACATGACAATATGAATATATGACACATAACAAGAACAGGTCACACTCCAGCAGTGAGTGAAACAGCACTGAAAATTTCCAATGTTACAAAGGAGGAAGAGGTTGGGAGCTGCACTGCAGTGTGAGAAACTTCATCTAGATATTACAACAGCAAATGTGAAAGCTATTAACTGTACTGACCAATCAAACATCTCAGGCATTATTACCTCCTCCTGCCACACTGGCATTAATTTGAGAGATTACGTCCTGTCTGCACAATTCAATCTATTCTTTAAAAACTAAGAGGAAAACACAGACAAACAGAGCTCATGTTAGCTGATATTAAAGAGAAGGTTTGGTAGTTTCAACCTGGACCCCATTTTGAAATGTTTTTGTATCAACCAAATCAGGTCTGGTTTAGAGGAGAACCACTGTGATCAAGGCTGTGTCTTAAACAGAGGTTGATGCACAGTGGAAGCAAGATGGCGGATTGCATTGATGAACTGAGCCTCTTTTTTTTTTGGTATTGCAGATATTTTTTTATTCCAAAAAGCAAGCACTGACTTCCTAATAATGATGACAGCAAAATACTTTTACGTGCAAGTCTCCATTATCTCTTTCTATCCTGTAGAATATGACACGCCCACTTATCTTCAAGTCAAGGAAAACCTGCTATTTTTTTGGGAACCAACTTTCCAGGTTCTGAACCTATTTATTTTTGGTTGAAACGCTCAGAATGGTTCAAAAATAGGTGCAGGAACCAGAATGGAACCTGATTCATGCTGGTAGAAAAGGGTTAGAAGTGAGTAATGGGAATAACAGTTTTTGAAACTGGTCCAGTGTTGAGCTAAACAGGCTGCAGTGTGACCACTCAGGGCGTGTTCGACAATGTCCGTCCACTAACAGTGTTTGTTTTTGTCACTGACAGGCTCAGACTGTTATTCTACGTGTCTGACAGCATTATGAAAGGATCCCTACAGAGATAGAGCTTTGTGTTAAAGAGTAAGATCCTTTTAGTTTAACCAGAAACAGCCCTGAAATCACCGTCACCAAACCCACCAGACTGCATTTAAATAAACAGTCATTTTATCATCATAAAACATCTTTCCACTGTTCCAACAGTCACCAGCTCTGGTTTGGATTAAATTAACCCTTAATGCACCAGTTAGCTGTGACAACATGCTGCCTCTATACACACTAACATGACTGTTTATTTAAATGGCGTCTGGTGGGTTTGGTGACGGTGATTTCAGGGCTGTTTCTGGTTAAACAAAAATGATCTTACTCTTTAACACAAAGCTCTATCTCTGTAGGGATCCTTTCATCATGTTGTCACACATGTAGAATAACAATCTGAGCCTGTCAGTGACAAAACAAACACTGTTAGTGGACGGACATTGACGCCCCCAGCATTAACACTGCAGCCTGTTTCATCGCCGGAGGATGCACTTGTGCTCAGTACTGGACATTTTCAGGAAACTGTTGTTCCCATAATGTCAACTAGACACAAACATGGGGAAATAAGGTCGGGGTTAATAAACACCACAGTTACCCTTTACATAGGAAAACTAGAGCCTTATATCAGCTCACACTGAGGGTTGTATTACTGAGTATTTGATGGATTTTCTGTGATCATTCAAACACTGACACCATTAAACCAACATGGAGGATAAAATATGAAAATCTAACAGAAGTTTATTCACAGTTCCTTCAAAGCTGGTTCCTCTGTATGTTCCAGGGTCAGCCACCCTGCAGCTCACTTCGTTAATTATCCAGACACCACAATGGGCTAATTTCTCTGAGCAGCATTCTGGAAAAGAAAAATACTAATAACATTTTTACAGGCTGCGGCAGTCTGCAGGGAACTTTTACTTCTGCAACAATAAAGCAGATAATTAGGTTAAGATTTTTAATTAAAGGCCAATATCAAACCAAAAGCAGGGTCAGACTTACCACTGACAGTGGTGTTAAATAAAACACTGTGGTATGAATTTATTAGGACGATGATCTTAGAAATACATTTTTTAAAGGTGATTAAAGTAGTAAATGGGAGGCTTTACTTAGGGACTGTTTGTTATTTATGAGGGAGGAGAGGTGGTGCAAAAGGTGGAGGCATGTCAATGTTTTAAGCACTGGAGATGGGATTATGTTTTTTTGATTTGGTTTAGGGGAGGGGCATACAAAATTAAATGGTTGTATTTTGTATTTATTTTACTGCAGATTTTTAATGAAAACATGCCCTTAGAAATCACCAAAATGACACCATTAATCAGCCAGAAACTGGAACAACATTGGATTTACAAATTTCCAACAGTCCTTTGGCACATAATGTGAAACAAAACGCTTCAGTCAGTCTTTTAACTTTCAAACATCAAAGGGTAAATTTAAAAATCTGATAATTAATTTATGGTGGAGGGAGGGTCATGGATTTTCCTCCAGTCTCTCAGGGAGGATCAGAAATTAAACAACCTTTGTTGGAAGACAACTCAAAATGGTAAAGAACGTGGAGTCTGTATTAACCTTTTACTGCTCACAATATAGTTTCAATCTCGCCTTCAAATCCACAGTGAGTATGCTACATGCATTAGCTCGCTAGCTAACCACTGTGCCCTTTGCAAACAGGCTACATGTAAGCTAATGTTAGCTATTAGAATATCTGCTATAAGCCTTAAAGCCAAGTGTACGTTAGTTAGCAATCTTCAGCTGAAACATACAGTTAGCTCATAGGCTAATAGCAAACATTCTAGCAGCTGACGTTAGCTTACAAGTAGCTCCTACAGTGCACAGTCAGCTAGCTATAGCATACAGCAAATTTACTGGGGATTTTAAGGGGTGCAGCAGTTTCTGTTTAATTCATTTCCTTTTACAGACCAGTGATACTCATTTTACGGACCAGGGGCCAAATCTGGCCCCAATCAGGTGGCAGGTGGCCCCCAGAACACTTTCCCTGATTCACAGGGACAATCAATTGATTCACATTGGGATTTTTTCAATATACATTAAGCTGCCTTTACACTGCCCGAGGCAACCACTCGGACAACGACTAAAGTAATCAGAATCAGAAATTATTTATTGATCCCAGAGGGGAAACTGTGATTCATCAAAGTCGCTCTAATATAAATAATAAAAGAAATAGAAAAAAGAGTATGAAACAGAGGTATGCAAATGTAAAGTAATAAAATAAAATAGAAATAAAAATGTGCATTATGCCACAATGTTTAACACTAGAACTTGACAATAAGAATATCTTCCCTGTGCTGAGTCTGTAAGTGTGTAAAATACACTAACATGTGCTACGTTACACTTTATAAACTAGTGTTACATTCAGAAATATAAATTATGTATCATGCTGTAACGTTCACTACAATATATACAGCAATGGAATAAAAACAAGACTATACATAAGAAAAATGTACAATTATGTGCATTTTATGTCGAATGAATAAAATGAGAATAAATTCATAAACTGAAGAATATTGCACAGATAAATAACTGCACTGTAAAAACTGTCACTATAGCACAGAAACATAATACAGCTTGTTTATCAAAAGGAGGATCAGCTGACAGACGTCTGGGCTCAGCTCTAAATGTCCTAAAATCCCAGAAACACCCCCGTGTACATGCACGGAGCTGCTGACTGACCTCTGACCTCCTGTCATTTTGCAAAAGTGGCCTCAGGCAGTGCACATTGAGTATCCCTGTTACAGATGCATCAATGTGTTCTTCACTTAACACATTCAGTGAGAACTTGTGATTCTGCATAAACTGTTATAGCACACTATGCGTCCTCACTACAGCTGATTGTTGAGGTGTGTGTAGGTGAGTTTGGGTATTCATAATGCATCATAAGCTCCATCAGTCAACCTAGTTTATAACTGGTCAAGAGCATCCATAAGTCACATCTATAATGTTTTATGACTGTTGATATAGAGCATTAGAAAGCACTATGTGTTACTTTATAACTACTCTACATCCCAGTTACAAAGTGAGAAACAACACACACTGTTAAAATATAAACATCTTGTAGCTCAGCTGATTTAACATCCTGACACTCCTCAGTTAGAGCAAACACACCAACAGTGAGGAGACATTTCTGTAAAGGCACAGTCACACTACAGCAGCAGACAGATGTCTCCACATGCTGCTGTTCTCCTGCTCTGTATCTACGGGTGCTGTTAGCTTAGCAACAGGTTAATGGTGCTAGCTTACCTGTTCTCAGGTAGTTAACTTAATTACGTCACAAAACACACCGGAAACATCGCCTACTGAAGGGACTCACACCTGAGAACACCAGCATCAAACAGAAACGTTCCTCTCGTCATCATTACGTCATTACGTACATCAAAAGCCTACCTCCTCCTGCTGGAGCTCTATGCTAACGGCTAACAGTGTTAGCATTACAAACATGTTCACCTGCTACAGTAAACATTATAACTATTAATATGATATAATGTAAAGATGCTAACTTTGCTGCTAACGCATATGAAGCTACTTACGTCATCCGTCCCGTTAGCTTAGCGTTAGCTTTTAGCATCCTGATGTGTTCGTGGATTAAACCGAGATTTTCCACATCCGGTGACGTTTAGAGGTGATTTAACTAAGTTTTATAGTAAAGTCCCAAAGAGACGTCACAGCGACTCCGTACTGTGATGACGTGTTGATCTCCCAGGTAACGTGAGCAGTGAACGGTTACTGGAGGAATTTGAATCAAATCCTCAACTCTGATTGGACCGCTAAAAAGTGGGCGGGGTTAATGACCGGGTCGATGCGGAGCTTTTTTAATTAAATCTTTATTGACATAACAGATAACATAAAAACAAAAAAGTCATTAATAAAAATGTTAAACAAGGCGCACAAATATATTTCTACGTTTTCACAGCTTTTTTTATTCTTTGAGTCGACAGTGGTGTTAACTGACTGTGAAGTTTCATTTTTAAATACCGAAAATAAAAGTTAAGTGTGGCTAAATTTAGATTTATAAGTATGATACAAGTGTTACATTGACAGCTATTTTAGATCGTTGTCTTTAGATGAAAATGGTTATTAGCTTTAGTTACATTTTAGTTATTTTTGTCCTTCATAGTTTTAGTCAACGAAAATTTTAGATATTTTAGTCGATAAAAATTCAAAACATTTTAGCCAAAAAAAAATTCAAAACATTTTAGTCGAAAAAATCAAAATATTTTGTTTGTTTTTTGTTTTTGTTTTGTATGTTTTATTCAGTCATCATCATCACATACAACATAGGAACATACACACATTTTCACAACAACAACAATAATAATCATAAATATAAACATTCTAGGTAACACACAAAAAATGCTAATTAATATATGATGGTAATGACTGAAAAGGTGTAGGCTGAAGCATAATGCTTATATTTGCCTACCCTACATAAATCCTAAATTAAGCTACCCATCAAACATCATTTATAAGAAAAAAGAAAAAAAAAACTATAAAACATTTTAGTCAAAAAAAAAATCAAAACATTTTTTTTGAAAAACAAAATCAAAATATTTTAGTTGATAAAAATTCAAAACATTTTAGTTGAAAAAAAAATTCAAAACATTTTAGTCGAAAAAAAAATTCAAAACATTTTAGTCGAAAAAAATTCAAAACATTTTAGTCGAAAAAAAAATCAAAACATTTTAGTCAATAAAAAGTTAAAACATTTAAGTTGACAAAAATTCTAATTATTTTAGTCGAAAAAAATTCAAAATATTTTAGTCGATAAAAATCCAAAACATGTTAGTTGACAAAAATTCAAAACATTTTAGTCAAAAAAAAAAAAAAAAAAATTTCAAAATATTTTAGTTAACAAAAATATAGAACATTTTAGGCGAAAAAATTTTTTTTTTCAACATTTTAGTCGAAAAAAAAATTCAAAACATTTTAGTCGGAAAAAAATTCAAAACATTTTAGTCGATAAAAAGTTAAAACATTTAAGTTAACAAAAATTCTAGTTATTTTAGTCGAAAAAAATTCAAAACAGTTTAGTTGAAGAAAATTCTAAATATTTTAGTCGATAAAAATCCAAAACATTTTAGTCGACAAAAAATCAAAACATTATAGTTGGCAAAAACAACATATTATTTCCAGAAACTTGTAATACAAGATGAAGTTTCATGGTGATCTCTATTAGTTTAAAGTTTGACCCTATTGACCTCAGGGTGCCCCCTCCCCTTCAGCCAACATGGAGTAGAAACCCTTCGAACTGAGTGCTAACATTTTAATGATAACCGGACAAACTCCATCTGCTGAGGAAGATCATGCAATATGATTGAAAGTTCCAGAATAGCTACTAAATGGGCCTTATGGTGGGATTACGTTAATTCTCAGAAACAGTGAGATATGAAATCCAGACATTGTTTCCTCACACATTAATTAGACCTGCAGACACATTACGGCCACTTTGTGCTGTAGAAACATCCTGATGAGATCTGTCATTTTACAAGACACCTGTTCTTGTTTTGGAGGATCGCCTACACATCAGCAAACAGGTTTTCCTTCCCAAAACGGACAGACTGCAGATTAACTGTGAGTGAAAGCCTTCATGGTAACGAGTGCTGAGAGGGAGAACATCATCATAAGTCAGACTCTGACAGCTCGGTGTATAGGACGAGGCGGGGGCGGAGAGATCGGAACAACTCCTCTGAGAAATGTTGGCTAATTGTGATAATGTGTCTGAAGCTGTCAGCAAGACGTGAGAGAGAAAAACGTCGGCAACAAGAAAACACAAATGCAGCATTTCTGAGAATTACATTTCACCGTGTAACCTTTGTTCAGCAAATTTGAAAAACAACGGGGGAAATTTTTTACAGACGTTATTGCCCCTGACAGCTCTGCTGAAAAACCCAGCGAATCAAAGCTGAGCAGAGATAATTATATCAGACTGTTGGGTGAAAGCAATAAAGACTAGATGACCTGAAAATGGGTAGACGAATGTAAAGTCTGCAAACAGTCTTCGCGTAGTCGAGATTAGACTCGAGGGGCGTGGAGGGTGTGGAGGGGCGTGGGGGGTGTGGAGGGGGGGGTTCATAAACAGCATCATCATAATGTGAGGGAGGAGAAGAAATGGAGAAATAAGAAGCTCATTATCAGCCGACTGCTCCTGAGCTGCTGTCACACTGATCAGGATGGATTTAGTCAAAGAATTGGAATCAAAGGGCAGAAACCTAATCAGCTGTTTACACCGTGTACCAGCTCCTGAGGCGCACACGGACAGGAAACAGGGTCAGACAAGAGAGCAGAGAAGAAGAAGAGGAGCAGAGAGGAGGGAGGTGGAGACAGGAGGAGAGAAGAAGATGGAGGAAGGTGAAAGAAAGTGAAGAAAGAATAAAAACATGTTAGACAAAGGACGGATTTGGGGAAGTGGGAGGAATGAAAATTTGGAAAACCAAATTATAATTAGTTACACTACTCGTAAGTAATCTGATTACTATAACACTTTACTGCCCAACACTGTTTTTAAGTCATTCCAACTCTTTTATAATCTGACAATCTGACAAACTAAATTAGTTCAGTACATCCAACATGATTTCCTTTGAACTCGAAAAACTTAATTAAGTTGAACCAACTTAATATTTATCCAAAGGTTATGTTGATATTTAGTGGTCAAACTATTTTATTTCAGATATTCTAATGTATTTATTTCAGTCCATCCTATTAAAATGTGTCAAAAATGTTTTTCATTTTCACCAACTTCTTAAAATAAGTTGTAAACTGACTGAAACATGTTCATGAAACATACGTCATTTTTTTATGCTGATAAACATATTAATTTTAAGAATTATCCACTGACACCATGAATCATTTTTAGAGTGCACTCTAAAAGATAATTCACAGGTTCAACTTTAAGACAAAGAAAAGTCCGCACACTTCAGCTCCCTTTAGGTGCATTTATTCCACCATCCTGGAGTGATGTTTCGGGCCACAGGTGCCCTTCTTCAGGTTCAACTTTAAAAAATTAAAGCATGCAATCTGCACAGTTTGCATGCATTTTTTTTTAAAGTGGTTCCAGTTTGAGTTTTATAAGTTGGAAAATGACTGAAATTTACTAAACTAATCTGACAAACTCAGTTTGGTACAATCAACACTATTTGCTTGACCTTGAAAAATTTTAGTTGAACCAAGTTGAACCAACTTAATATTTATCTAAATGTTGTGTTGATATTTAGCGGTCAAAATATTTTTATTTAAGATATTCTAACTTATTTATTTCAATTCCATCCCACTCAAAAATGTTTTAATTTCAACCAACTTCTTAAAATAAGTTGATATAACTAATAACTGACTGAAACACATTAATGAAAGATACGTCATTTTTTTTATGCTGAATAACTTTTTTATTTTAAGAGTTATCCACTAACGCCATGAATCATTTTAAGTGCACCTTTGTTTTCAAAGCTAAAAAAAGCATTAACTATATGTTTATTTATTGTTTATCTACCCGTGTATTTGAGTTTTATAAGTTGGAAAATGACTGAAATTAACTAAACTAATCTGACAAACACAGATAGTTTAGTTTAACCAACATGATTTGCTTTGACCTCAAAAAGCTTAATCAAATTGAACTAACTTAATATTTATCTAAATGTTGTGTTGATATTTAGAGCTCAAACTATTTTATTTAAGATAATTTAACTTATCTATTTTAATTCCATCCTACTCAAAAATGTTTTGATTTTAACCAACTTCTTAAAATAAGCTGATGGACTAAAACATGTTGATGAAACAAATGTAATTTTTTAAATGCTGAAAAACTCTTATTTTAAGAATTATACACAAACCCCATGAATAATTTTTTAGAGTATAGTCAGAAAAAACAGGGGAATATTAGTGTGCAAGAACAGAAAGAAGCAGGTGTGGAAGAGAGGGATGAATGATGTGAGTAGTGAAGACGGGGAAGGAGGGAGTAAAGAAAGAGGTGGGGATGGAAGAAAAGATGAAATCTAAAGGAAGTAAGGGGAAACAGCAACAAATGGAGAGGCAGAGAGATAAGGAGTGAAAGGAGAGAAGGATGAGAGGTGACAAAAAGAAAAGTAACAGCTGGAAAGAGGGAGGAAGATGAGGACATGTGAGAGGTGGAAGGAACAGAGGAAGATGAAGAGGAAAGGGAAAAGGGGGGGGTGGAGGAACGTTGAAGATTGAAGGATGGGGTGAGTGGGAGAAGTGTGAGATGAGAAGAGGAGAAAGTAGGAGCCAAGAACGGAGGAGGAAAGAATGAAGGAAGGAAGTGTCAGACAAAGCGCGAGAAAGTGAAAGAATGAAAGGGGGGGGGGGGGGGGGTTAAAGGAAATGAGAGCTGAGAGGCAAATGAAGAAGATGAGGAGCGAGAGGAGGAGAAGAGAGTGGGAGAGGGAAACAAAAAGAGACATGAAGTGAGGGAGAGGTGGGAGACGGAGATTAAAGTGAGAAAGAATGAAGGAGAGATGCAGGATGACTGGTGATGAATAATTGCTGGTGAGAACACAGCAGCTCACCGACACTCAGCCTCTCCTGCCGCTGCCGCCGCCGCCGCCGCGTAGCTGCAGGGCTCACAAACATCAACAGCAGCATTAAAAATAGCAGCGATTATTTGAAAACAGGCCCGGGGAGAAGTGTTTTTACAAATTATAATTCTCTACATTTGTTTCATCCCACTGGGAGCTGCAGACGGGCGGGCGGGGCGTGTCACAGTGCGACAACCCAGCGTGGGAGAAACTTTGTGTTTCTGGCTTCTGATCCAGAGTGAGACGTCCTGACGCCTGATGAGCAGATCCACCCCAGACTTGATTTCGAGGGTTTAAAGATTTCTGTGACCCCGTGACCTTTCCTCTGGAGTCACCATCTTCTTCATCTCAGAAACGAACACTGTGATAACAAGCATGATCCTCTGGACAGGAATTCTAATGTGACCTCCCAGGTGACCTCCTGACCTTTGTGCTGGTCATTTGTCTCCACAGCTACCAGCAACAATTTCAGCCTCTACACCAAAAATATAAACGGGAAAATACCATGCAGATTTCTGAGCACATCAACACCCCAACACTCCCCAGAGTAGAAACTCTCTTCACCTATGACGCTTTACAATCCGCCCTCAGCAGTGATGTGCATCCTCACTGTGACCTCGTCACATGTCCACGTTTGGTCATGGACTTTCCACGTCCACATATGACGTCCAAGGTACCCTGGGTGTGTTGGTTGT
>NC_065519.1:1345533-1346243 GCF_006386435.1 Epinephelus moara | reverse complement strand
ATTTCCTGGTCCATCTCCGTAGGGAGCTGAGCCAGAAGGTGAAGCTTTTGATTTCCTGGTCCATCTCCGTCCCAACCCTCACCTATGGTCATGAGCTCTGGGCAATGACTGAAAGAATGGTCGCCTCCTGTTAGAGGTGTTCATGACACGTCCCACTGGTAGGAGGCCCCGGGGCAGACCCAGAACACACTGGAGGGATTATATATCTCATCTCTCCTGGGAACACCTCGGGATCCTCCAGGAGGAGCTGGAATGCGTTGCTGGGGAGAGGGACGTCTGCTGACCCCTGAAACCCGGCCCCGGTTAAGAGGATGAAAATGGATGGATAAATAGACACAATCAACAATCAGCACAGTTTCAAGATTAGAGTCACCAATTCAGTATCTGACCAAATGTCTCCCCTTCTGTTCCTGAGATATGACGTTAAGACATGATGATGTCACAGTCAAGCTGACCTTTGACCTTTTGACCTTCATTATTTTATCCTGTTAGACATTTGTGTCAAGTTTGGTCAGAATTAGTGTATGAATTCTTCAGTTATGGTCAAAAACATGTTTTGTGAGGTCACAGTGACCTTTGACCAACAAATTAAAATCAGTTAATTCTTCAGACCAAGTGCACGTTTGTGCCAAATTTGAGGAAATTCTCTTAAGGCATTCTTGAGATATTGCGTTCACGAGAATAAAGGAGATGAAGTCACAGTGACCTTG
>NC_065519.1:1336409-1345033 GCF_006386435.1 Epinephelus moara | reverse complement strand
CTAGAGCACAAGCTTCTTGTGTTTTATTTGAATGAATTCACTGACATCATGAACAATATTTCAGACTGTTGTAACTTTAACTGCAGAGTTCTTCTTCAATGACATCATGAACAGTATTTCGGTTATTTATCACAGAGCTGCTTCAGACCGTGTGACGTCATTTATTTTACATTTATTCAGATTTGAAAGCAGCTTTAATTTATATTATTTATAACTTTACAGATTAAGATTTGAGATTATCTCTTAACCGTGACATTTCTCATCCCTTCCTTTCATCATTTTGATCTTTTGTCCTTCTGTCTCTCCTTGTTTCATTCTCTCCATTCTTCACCCTTCTGTCCTACCTTCCTCACTTCTTCTCTCCCTCCTTCCTGCTTCCTTTTATATTTTCCACTTTCTTCTTTTGATTTCCTTTTTCCTTCCTGTTTCTTTCTTACTTCCTTTCCTCTTCTTCACTGCCTCTATTATTCCCTTACCTTTCCCCTCCTTCCCTCTTCATTTCCTTTCCTCCTCTCTTCTTCTGCACTTCCTCTAATTCCCTCATTCTCTCCTTCTGTCCTGTCTCTTTCGCTCTGTTTCCTTGTGACGTCCTTTTGTCTGTCTTTATTTCTTTATTCACTCCTCCTTCTGTGTGTGTACCTTTTCTTTCTTTGTTTCCTTTCCTTCCTTCCTTCCTTCCTTCTTTCAGAAATGGAACATTTTTTTTCTGCTTTGAATCTTTGAAACTCAGACTGAAATAAATGAGTTCCTGTTTGATGATGTTGAATTCATTCATGTTGAGAACAAAGAGCGCGCACAGTGACACACACACACAGTGACACACACACACAGTGACACACAGGCCGTGACACACGCACTGTGACACGACGGCGAGCATCCACTTGTAAATCAGTGTGTTTCAAAGCACCTTTTCATGCAGCCATTAGAGCCGCTGAGTGTGTTTGTGCCACAACTTTCATCTCCCACTCCTGCTGGCTTCAAACAGAGCGTGATAGGCCGAGGTAATGTCTGCAGCCGCACAGCGCCATCCTCCATCAGCTCGCCACCTCTGATATAACGAGCTTTTCACCTCACGTCAATCACAGACTGAATCACACACACACACACACACACACACGCACAGTGATTGGTCCAAAATAAAGTTTCATTAATAATAATTCTGATTTATTTTTATTTCTGCCGTCATGAGGAGTCAAAGTGAAGTTTCTCATTTTTAACTCATAATTTTTTGAGTTTTTGTTTTAAGGAGGTTGGGTTTTTTTTTTCTTTGTGAAAAACGATCTGAGAGTTTCGTGACATGACGAGATGAACTGATCTGAAGTTATAACGAAACAACACGGTTATTTAGTGCATTAAAAATGTCTGGTTATGAGGCTGAAAGTGAGTCTGTGAATTCAAACTGAAGAACTGAGGTTTTTGTTTTCATCTTTAATCAGAGACGTCACGCAGACATGCTCAGGAACCACAGGAGTGATTTACAGCCTCTATGACACCAACACACTGTGTTCATGTCACTGCATCGTGGGCCACCGCACCTGAACCTACAGGACGGAGGATCAGTTTTAACTGATCAGACACTGCAGCAGGTTTCAGGTGTTATGTGGAGAATTTGGAGCGCCGTCAGAACGTCAGTCTCATGACTCGAACATGAAGCTTGTGGTTTTGTTTCTCACTCAGTTTTTTTTTTTAGAAAAACAGACAGAAATAATTGTCATCAGCTCCTGAAGGAGTTTGGAGGACATGTCTGTCTCTGTGGCGTCTCTGTCTCTGTGGCGTGTCTGTCTGTGATGTCTCTGTCTCTGTGGCATCTCTGTGGCGTCTCTGTCTCTGTGAAGTCTCTCTCTCTGGGACGTCGCTGTCTCTGTGGCGTCTCTGTCTCTGTGACGTCTCTGGGACGTCGCTGTCTCTGTGGCGTCTCTGTCTCTGTGACGTCTCTGTCTCTGTGACGTCGTCGTCTCTGTGGCATCTCTGTCTCTGTGGCGTCTCTGTGGCGTCTCTGTCTCTGTGACGTCGCCATCTCTGTGGCGTCTCTGTTACGTTTAAAGTTTTGCAAGTTATGTACAACGCAAGATACAATCAACTACCTTGTAATGTACAAAACAAATTTATGGAAAAAGAGGGGGGTACAACCTCAGGGGACCATTGAACTTTAAAAAACCTGTAATGCATACAACCCTTAAAATAATGAGTATCTCCTCCTATGGTGTAACCTTATGGAATGGGCGGGAGCGTATCTATGTTTCCCGGGTTCTATGTTCCCCACTTAAAGTTACAATGTGTAATTTACGTGGTTGTTTATTAGCAAATATCAACTATTGCTTTCATAAATATATATTTACTAAAGTGTAATCCAATTCACATACAAATGGAAGCTTTCTCATAGGCTTAGAATGATTTCTCTATATATACACAGGCAGGGCGCGGTCTGCTGGAGGCTGCCCTCTTGCGTCACCATATTTGAATACAGTGGCTGAAAGGGATATACACGCTTAGCCTTTCGGGTTTACCTAGAACTTGCCGTCACTGGAGACGGTTAAGGTGAAGCCCAATCTGGGGCGCTTCTGCGTGAACCTGCTTTGTACTTTTATGATTCTGTTGCACTTTAAATGGAGGAACACACATATGTTTTGCCCCGTAAGAGGGCAACTGCTTTTCCCTCTTGTCTAAGTTCGAGTGACGGCTACGTTTACGTGCTAACGTTATCCTAGCCTTGGCTAACGTTATCCCAGAGCTACGGCTAAATGGTTAGCCTAGCCTACAGCCTAATCTGTTGATTCTCCTCGCGCTGCTGCGAAGGCTGCCGCCCTCTCCTCCTCCTCTTCCCTCTGGGTAGCTGAGACACTAACGTTACCTCCTCGCCTGGCCGTTCCTGCACCGCCTCTACCCCCTCGCCCCCTTCCTCTCCCTGGTCTTCCTCCTCTCCCTCTCCCTCTCCCTCTTCCTCCTCTCCTTGTGTCCTGTGGAATAACACTCTGGAAACGCATATATTATAATCGTACCAACCTATATTTGCCGCACTGTCCCGTGACTATCACATAAAACGTGTTATTTTAGCATTACTGTGCTAATGCTCGTGTTACCAAAACAATTAGAAATAAAACACTCCTAACATATATCTCACAGATAACCTTTATCTAACTGGTAAGTTATAACATATCGTAACATGGTTTTAGATGTCGTCACTAGATACTCCTGAAAAACTCGTGGATGAATTCATCTCTGCTGTCTGCGCAAGGCTTTTTGTCCTACGAGGCCACCGTCACTTACCCAACGGGAGGGGTGAGCGAGTGAGTGCTGCAATCTAGAATTTGACTGCTGATGTCACTGTTACTCACCATTTTTACACACTGAGGCTTTAACCCTGCAAAAAAGGTTCTATATTCCCAGCTTACACAAAAAAGGTTCCATGTTTCCCGGGTTCTATGTTCCCCGCTCAACCAAGTGGGAAACATAGAACCCTTTTTGGTTGAGCGGGAAACATAGAACCCGGGAAACATAGGGATAACCCCGAATGGGCTAGAGGAAGAACTGAAACAGAGCAAAAACATCATACACAGATAAAGCAGAGGGGGAAATTATCTAATTAATGACTTTGCCATATCATGTTACACTACATACACCAAACTGTAGAATTTAATATTGTTATATATTATATATCATATTAAAGCATCTATATAGATGCATTACCAATGTTCTTTGCTATCTAAGCTCAAATCTAAAGTAAGTATGCTGCTTATTTAACTTTAAATATTAACTGGTCAGGGGTATAAACTAGGGGTAGGGCACGACAAGCTTAGTGCTTCTCCCTATCCCCTTTTTTCGGACATATGGACTCTAAAATTATAAAAATTGATTTCCAAAAAGGGCGTCATGATAGGATTTGTATTTCCTTTTGCACTTTTTTTCTTCTTTTTTTCTTTTCCTTTTGCATTTTCTTTCTTTCATTTATATTTCCAAATGAATGTATTCTGTTTGAATGTATTCTATTTCTTTGTCCAACATCCGAAAAATAAACTAAACTAAAAAAAACTAAACATAATGTTATGTATACATATATAATAATAGTTATCACATAATGTTATATATACATAAATAATGATACAGATACCACATAATGTTATATATGCATATATAATGATACAAATATCACATAATGTTATATATACATATATAATGATAGTTATCACATAATGTTATATATACATAAATAATGATACAGATATCACATAATGTTATATATACATAAATAATGATACAGATATATATACATATATAATGATAGTTATCACATAATGTTATATATACATATATAATGATAGTTATCACATAATGTTATATATACATAAATAATGATACAGAAATCACATAATGTTATATATACATATATAATGATACAGATATCACATAATGTTATGTATACATATATAATGATAGTTATCACACAATGTTATATATACATATATAATGATAGTTATCACATAATGTTGTATATACATAAATAATGATACAGAAATCACATAATGTTATATATACATAAATAATGATACAGAAATCAGATAATGTTATATATACATATATAATGATACAGATATCATGTAATGTTATGTATACATAAATAATGATACAGATATCACATAATGTTATATATACATATATAATGATAGTTATCATATAATGTTATATATACATAAATAATGATACAGTTATCACATAATGGTATATATACATATATAATGATACAGATATCACATAATGTTATATATACATATATAATGATACAGATATCACATAATGTTATGTATACATAAATAATGATACAGATATCACATAATGTTATACATACATATATAATGATAGTTATCATATAATGTTATATATACATGAATAATGATACAGATATCACATAATGTTATATATACATATATAATGATACAGATATCACATAATGTTATATATACATATATAATGATAGTTATCACATAATGTTATATATACATATATAATGATAGTTATCACATAATGTTATATATACATCAATAATGATAGTTATCACATAATGTTATATATACATATATAATGATAGTTATCACATAAAGTTATATATACATAAATAATGATACAGATATCACATAATGTTATATATACATATGTAATGATACAGATATCACATAATGTTATATATACATATATAATGATAGTTATAATATAATGTTATATATACATAAATAATGATACAGTTATCACATAATGTCATATATACATAAATAATGATACAGAAATCACATAATGTTATATATACATATATAATAATAGTTATCACATAAAGTTATATATACATATATAATGATAGTTATAATATAATGTTATATATACATAAATAATGATACAGTTATCACATAATGTTATATATGCATATATAATGATAGTTATCACATAATGTTATATATACATATATAATGATAGTTATCACATAATGTTATATATACATAAATAATGATACAGATATCACATAATGTTATATATACATATATAATGATACAGATATCACATAATGTTATATATACATATGTAATGATACAGATATCACATAATGTTATATATACAAATGTAATGATAGTTATCACATAATGTTATATATACATAAATAATGATACAGAAATCACATAATGTTATATATACATATATAATGATAGTTATCACATAATGTCATATATACATATATAATGATAGTTATCACATAATGTTATATATACATAAATAATGATACAGATATCACATAATGTTATATATACATATATAATGATACAGATATCACATAATGATATATATACATATGTAATGATACAGATATCACATGTTACATATACATATATAATGATACAGATATCACATAATGTTATATATACATAAATAATGATACAGTTATCACATAATGTTATATATACATAAATAATGATACAGATATCACATAATGTTATATATACATATATAAGTATAGTTATCACATAATGTTATATATACATATATAATGATACAGTTATCACATAATGTTATATATACATATATAATGATAGTTATCACATAAAGTCATATATACATATATAATGATACAGTCATCACATAATGTTATATATACATATATAATGATAGTTATCACATAATGTTATACATACATATATAATGATACAGTTATCATATAATGTTATATATACATATATAATGATAGTTATCACATAATGTTATATATACATATATAACATTACGTGATAACTATCATTATATATACATATATAATGATAGTTATCACATAATGTTATATATACATATATAATGATACAGTTATCACATAATGTTATATATACATATATAATGATAGTTATCACATAATGTCATATATACATATATAATGATAGTTATTTCATAATGTTATATATTTACACAGTTTCCTCCTGGGAGAAGTTTGGCCGTCTGACGCTGCTGCTCTCTTCTGCCATGGCGAATTGAGTAAACTCCCATTACGCCTTCGCGCGGCGCATTTAAGGACGAGGAGAGGGGCTCATTTGATTGGTGTGATGTGAATCGGCTGTGTAAAACCCACTCCACGCCTTCTGTCCTCCCTCTTTCTGACTTGCACAGGTAGGAGGGAGGGAGGTGGGAAAGAGGAGTAGCTGCACCAGCACGAACGATGTGCCAAACTTGCAAAATCTGCCTGGCTACACCCAGTTGGCGAAGCACAGGTGCGCTGCGCCTCCACCTCGCTGGTCTGCGAAACTAGAGGCCATAATGTTAAATATACATAATGATAGTTGTCACATAATGTTGACAGATAGGCTGTCTGCCAGACAGGCTCTGTGACAGACAAACAGGCTCTCTGACAACCAGATTCTCTGACAGAAAGGCTGTCTGACAGACAGAGAGGCTTTTTGACATGCAGCTCAGCTCAGAGTTTCTCCTCTAACCTTTTCTATGAATAGGAAATGTCACCGTAATCAATTTTAGATGCAGGCTCTGCAGGAGGAGGAGGAGGAAGAGGAGGAGGAGGAGGAGGAGGAGGGGATGATGGTGCAGCTGCCTCCACCTCCTGAGGATGGATTCATTAACCCTTCATGAGGTGAACAGAGAGTTTGTCGACATCACAAATCAAACTGCATTAGTTTTATTTATATTAATAACAATAATAATAATATATTTATTTATAGAGCACTTTACTTCAAAGTGCTGTACAGGTGAATTTAGTAAAAACATGCACAACACTAGTGAAAACACAAACACAATTTAAAACAGGATACCATAAAAAAAAAAAAAAAAAAAAATTTTAAAAAGCAAGCTACCTAAGACTCAATATGTACACAGCAATAAACAAGTGGGTCTTAACCTTTGCTTTAAAAACCTAAATCGAGCAAGCCTGTTTAATTTCAAGAGGCAGGTTGTTCCACAGTGTCGGTGCGCGGTAAGAAAAAGCCCGCTCACCGACAGTGGGACACACAGACGACCACTCCCCTGAGAGCGAAGAGACCATGTGGGCAAATAAAAATCAACGAGTTCTGTCAGGTAGGAAGGTGCCAGACCATTTAAAATTTTATATGTCAATAACAGCACCTTAAAATCAGCTCTAACCTGGACAGGTAGCCAATGAAGAGAGGCCAACATGGGAGTTATATGGTCATATCTAGATGATCCAGTCAGAATATGAGCTGCCGCATTCTGCACCATCTGTAGACCATGAAAACTCTTCTTAGGCAACCCTGATGAAATAACATTACAATAATCCCGCCTAGATGTCACAAAAGCATGGATAAGGGTCTCAGCATCTTTCAATGAGAGGTCAGATCTGTCGCAATTTTTCTGAGGTGAAAAAAGGCTACCCCTGTCACCTCCTTTACATGCAGGTCAAATGAAAGGGTCTGATGAAGATAAAAATCACAAATGACAGTTTGTCTCAGAGGACAGAGGTCAGAGGACAGGGGACAGACGGTCAGAGGTCAGAGGACGGAGGACAGAGGGTCAGAGGCCAGAGGTCAGAGGACAGGGGACATACGGTCAGAGGACAGAGGTCAGAGGACGGAGGACAGATGGTCAGAGGTCAGAGGGTCAGAGGACAGTGGGTCAGTGGTCAGAAGACAGAGGGTCAATCAATCAATCAATCAATCAATCAATCAATCAATCAATCAATTTTATTTATAAAGCCCAATTAAAGCCCAATATCACAAATCACAATTTGCCTCACAGGGCTTTACAGCATACGACATCCCTCCCCCTCACAGCTGATCAGGAAAAACTCCCCAAAAAAACTCCTTTAACGGGGAAAAAAGCGGTAGAAACCTCAGGAAGAGCAACTGAGGAGGGATCCCTCTTCCAGGACGGACAGACGTGCAATAGATGTCGTACAAAACAGATTAGCATAATAAATTAACAGTAATCCTTATGACACAATGAGACAGAGACAGAGAGAGAGAGAGAGAGACAGAGACAGAGAGAGATGCAGGACAGACGGTAATGACAGTAGCTTACAACAACATTAATGAAAGTAATAATATTATAATTAATAATAATATATTAATATCTGGCAGTATACATGTGTGACAATAATCATATGTGTATAATAACAGTAGAAGTATGACTAA
>NC_065519.1:1333502-1334696 GCF_006386435.1 Epinephelus moara | reverse complement strand
TTGAGGTTAGATAGGTACTATCTGAGGACAGGAGGTCATGAATTTTGCCTCTAATAGTTAGAATTTTGTCATTAAAAAAGCTCATAAAATCATTACTGCTAAGGGCTAAAGGAATACAAGGCTCAATAGAGCTTTGACTCTCAGTCAGCCTGGTTACAGTGCTGAAAAGAAACCTGGGGTTATTCTTGTTTTCTTCTATTAATGCTGAGTAATAGTTTGCTCTGGCATCGCGGAGGCCCCTCTTATACGTTTTGAGACTGTCTGCCCAGATTAAACGAAATTCTTCCAGTTTGGTTAATCGCCAATTCCTTTCAAATTTTCGCGATATTTAGGACAGAAGACAGAGGGTCAGAGGACAGTGGGTCAGTGGTCAGAAGACAGAGGGTCGGAGGACAGAAGACAGAGGGTCAGAGGACAGAGGGTCAGAGGTCAGAAGACAGAGGGTTAGAGGACAGAGGACAGAGTGTCAGTCAGAGGGTCAATGCAACTACCGACCTGTAGGCATCCTTCCAGTGGTTTCAAAGATAACCAAGAAGTGCATTGTAGAACAACTGGTCACTCACCTTAATAATACTCCTTTCTTACTCCGCCCCATGCAGTTCGGATTCAAAGCGAATCACTCAACCGAAACGGCAAACTGCTTCTTTCTGGAGTCTGTCAAAGCTAAAATGGACAAGTGCGGCATGGTCGGAGCGGTGTTCCCTGACCTGAGAAAGGCCTTTGACACCATCAGCCATGACATACTCACCACCAAGCTTTCCAGGTTCAACTTCTCACCCACTGCAATAAAATGGATGACGTCATATCTCAAGGGCAGGACACAACGTGTCAGGATTAGTATCACAGTATCACATCACCCCCCTTGGAATATGATGTCGGGGTACCACAAGGATCAATCCTGGGACCTTTGTTGTTCAGTCTCTACATAAATGACTTGCCCTCTGTTCAGGGCTGTTTCAAGACACCCTAAAATTAGGCAGATGTGCCTTTTGTCATTTATAAAAAGATAAATCACTTTTCTATAGGCCTAATACATCAATGATATTTCAATGGAATAAATTACTCATTGACTTATTCATACTTCAAAAACAGCATCAATAAGTGATTAACATAGGGGGTATCAAAATAAAATAAATAAATGAAATAAAAATCAACCAGCCACCCTCCTCCCCTGACAAGTAAAGAACAGTCCCT
>NC_065519.1:1326438-1332795 GCF_006386435.1 Epinephelus moara | reverse complement strand
TCTTCCTGAGGTTTCTACCGTTTTTTCCCCGTTAAAGGTTTTTTTTTGGGGAGTTTTTCCTGATCAGCTGTGAGGGTCCTAAGGACAGAGGGATGTCGTATGCTGTAAAGCCCTGTGAGGCAAATTGTGATTTGTGATATTGGGCTTTATAAATAAAATTGATTGATTGATTGATTATACAGCTGAAAGTTCTTCACAGAGCCTATATCACTCCCTCTAGACTTAAAAAAAATATAAAATAAATCTTTGTTTGCATGATTGTGGACAAGAGGGGACTTTGATTCATATGCTGTGGCACTGCCCTGCAGTCAAATCGTTTTGGACAGAAGTCTGTAAGTTAACTTCAGTAATTATTAATGTAAATATTGCACCGTTTCCAGCTGTGTGTCTGCTGGGTCACAGGGCTGTACAGCTAAAAACAAGACGAGAAAGAAAGACAGTTGGTTTAGGATTTTTGGCTGCCAAAAGAATGATTTTGTCAAACTGGAAATTTCACAAACCAAAATGTTTCTCAGTAGAAACATGGGTGTTTGAATTTTTCAATCTTCTAGGTATGGAGCAAATAACAGATATGCTAAATGACACCAAGTTTAGGTCTGAAACCATTTGGAAGCAGGTGTGGGGGCGCATATCATCATCGCCAGTATTGATTTGATTTAATTTGATTGAATATTGAATCTGCTCAATATGAGAAATGCTGTGTTTTTGTTTTGTTTTGAAATCAGATTTACCCCTGTATAGGACAACTGGAACCTTTTGAAAATGAATTGAATATGTATTTAAGTATGAGTACACGCACTGGTCGCCCTTCTATGTGGTGTTGTTATGATTATGTTAATGTTTTGTTTTTGGTTTTTGTTTTGTTTTGTCTGTTGTTTTGGCTGTTTGTATTTGTCATGGTTTGGACCTATGTGTATTGTTGTCATGCATAAATATTAAAAGTATGAATTAAAAAAAAAGAAAAAAGAAAACTAGCAACCTTGCTAACTAGTAGATTAGTATGCATTGTCCCTGCTCAAATAAACTCAATAAAGTAAATGGACAGAGGTCAGAGGACAGAGTGTCAGAGGTTAAAGGATCTGAGGTCGAAAAGACTCGAGACTGAATCAGGATTCACTTCAGATAAAATCCTGAATACTTCAGTAAAGTATCAGCAGGAGACAGAGGAAACAGGAGACAGGAGACACAGGAAACAGAGGAAACGGGAGAAAGAGGAAACAGAGGAGACAGAAGAAACAGAGGAGAGAGAGGAGACAGAGGAAACAGGAGACAGAGGAAACAGAGGAGACAGGAAACAGGAGACAGAGGAAACAGAGGAGACAGGAAAGAGAGGAAACAGAGGAGAGAGAGAGAAGACAGAGGAGACAGGAAAGAGAGGAAACAGAGGAGACAGAGGAAACAGAGAAGACAAGAAAAGAGGAGACAGAGGAAACAGAGGAGAGGAAAGAGAGGAAACAGAGGAAACAGGAGTCAGAGGAGACAGAGGAAACAGGAGACACAGGAAACAGAGGAGACAGAGGAAACAGGAGAAAGAGGAAACAGGAGACAGAAGAAACAGAGGAGAGAGAGGAGACAGAGGAAACAGGACACAGAGGAGACAGACGAAACAGGAGAAAGAGGAAACAGAGGAGACAGAAGAAACAGGAGACAGAGGAAAGAGAGGAGACAGGAAAGAGAGGAAACAGAGGAGACAGAGGAAACAGGAGACAGAGGAGACAACATCTCATCACGGTCTCATCACGGTCTAATCATGGTCTCATCATGGTCTCATCATGATCACATCATGGTCTCATCACGGTCTCATCACAGTCACATCACAGTCTCATCACGGTCTCGTCACAGTCTCATCATGGTCTCATCATGGTCTCATCAAGGTCTCATCACAGTCTCATCACGGTCTCATCAAGGTCTAATCATGGTCTCATCATGGTCTCATCATGATCACATCATGGTCTCATCACAGTCTCATCACGGTCTCATCACAGTCTCATCATGGTCTCATCATGGTCTCATCAAGGTCTCATCACAGTCTCATCACGGTTTCATCAAGGTCTAATCATGGTCTCATCATGGTCTCATCATGATCACATCATGGTCTCATCACGGTCTCATCACAGTCACATCACAGTCTCATCACGGTCTCATCACGGTCTCATCACGGTCTCATCATGGTCTCATCAAAGTCTCATCACGGTCTCATCACGGCCACATCATGGTCTCATCACGGTGTCATCACAGCCACATGAGGACTTCAGCAGTAAAGAGTTTAGGGTTATAGGATTGGGTTTAGGATCAGGATTTGGTGTCAGGGTATATTCGGGGCATGATGTGAATTATAATCCTGAGGACTGCAGCAGTACAGGGTTTGTATCTGTGTGATCGTCTGTGACAGCCCGCTTCACAGCTGGAACACCCGGTCCTCTGGGACGGGGCCGTCAAGCCACAGGGGCGCAGGTTATTTTGGGAACCACTGAGGAGGAAGTGCTCATTTTCGCTGCTATCCAACCAACCACAGCCCTGCACCCCCCCCACCCCCAGCCTCCCGCCGTCTGACAGCTCCCTCTGTTAATTTGCACAGCCTCAATTAGCTTTCAGCGGCGGAGAATAAAGGAAGTGGTCAGACGAAATCCTTTAAAAAGGGGTTTATTCACCGCAGCCGAGAGCGGAGAGTGTCTCTGTGAGTGTGTGATAAAAATACATCTGAGACTGAAGGTGCGTTTGATGTTTGCTGCACACCGCAGCAACGAAGCGGCTCGACCTTTAAACTGGGAACCTTTGAAAGCAGAGCTGTGATGTCACATGTCACTTAGATTCAGTGAATCCAACAAACGACACAATGTTTATATACATTTATACATATTTACACTGTCTACTGATATATACACTGTGCATTTATATGTGACCTCAGACTGTGTTTCTCAGTGAAACAGTGTGAACAGAGTCACCTGTTGATCCCAGCTGTCACTGAACGCAGCAGAAGCCATGTTAAAGCTGGATTTTCATTATCACAGTGGCAACATATCGATTGTGCAAATTGGGATGAGACTGGGTCAGATTTCTGTCTCATACCTGAGACTGAACCTGTTGGGTGTCAGGAGGTTTACTGTATATCTGAACCTGTTGTTGTTCTTCTTCACATATTAAACATGAAAATGACTCTGAGTGTTTGTGTCTCTGCAGTTTCTCTGGACTCACAGCTTTTTCTCTTACTTATGTGACAGTGATCTGAAGCCTGAGCTCAAAGCAGCGATTGTGTCAGAGCGGCTGCCGAGTTAGTACAGAGCACGGACTGTACCAACGTCATTAAACAGGGGGGTTCAGATTATACCATCTTCATTAAAGAGCATGGACTGAATCAGCTTCATTAAAGAGCAGGGTGGAAATTAGCAGCTGGACTGAACCTTTGCCAAAAAGAAGGATGGCGCTGGCTAATCATAGTGACCGTATGTCCACAGCTGACATGAAGAAGAATAAAAGGACAGTGATGATAAAACCTTTATCTCATCAGAGGACTGAAATATGTTCACAGCTACTGACAGGATATTTCGTACAGATGTTGGCGACCCCCAGAAGATGAACCCTGATGACTCAGAGATGATCCATGACTTTTCCTCCAGCGCCATTGTGATGTTGACATTGTGGATTTTAGTAAAATGTCTCGACAGCTGTTATTAATGTTAATGATACAACAGTTAGTTCCGGCCCTGCAATCTGATTGGTCGAGAGACAGTGAAACCGTGACGATATTGGAGTACAACATCACGGTTATTTCACTGTGTATGTATCACTCCGCTTAATGTCAGTTAGGTCAGCAGTTGCATTGTAGGCTAATTAATTCATCCACTGTCAAACAGCCAAAAATATGGATTTATTTCCTAAAATAAGTTTTGAATTGAACTATGAATGGTCATCAGAGGAAGATGAGGGAGAGGAGAAGCTGAATCCATCTGAGCACACATCCAGGTTTGTCAGTGTTTCATCAGCGGAGCTCAATGACTTGGAGAAAAGCAACATACTGTCAGATCAGAAGGCAGAGTCGGCTGTGCCTGTGAAGCGACAGTCCACCATGCAGTCACCAGAGACTTATTTCACCGGCTGCACAATTAATGGAAACGTGCAGATAAATGTGTATAAAGAGTAAGTGCCTGGCGCACCATGTCTGCGTTACATAGCAACGGTGACAGCGGAGTCCTGAGGGAACTATTTTTGTTGGCGGAAGACAAATAAAATGCTTAAATTATCTATTTTGTCCTCATTTTTCAACATTTCTTAATCAGCCTTGCTTATTTAACTGTTGAACTGTTGTATAAAAGCAATATCACACTCGAGCTCGTGATGTTATACTCATATATCGTCACGGCTGTTGATGACCGAATCACAGCCGTGACGATATACGAGTATAACATCACGAGCTCGAGTGTGATATTGCTTTTATATGTTTCACATGTTCATGTTCCCCTCAGGATGAACCACAAGAACTCTGCTGACCATGACTGTGCACCTGTGGCACCACCATCAGGTGACAGATGTAATTTTTCTGTGAGGCTGCTGCTAAAAAACAAACAGTGTTCCACTGACATGGATCCGTCTGTCCTCTGGTCCTCACACTAGGACATGATGATGTCTGAACCAGAACAAAGTTCTCCAGGTGTGCGACCAGGTGTCAGATCGGATTTCTGTGTCCAGACATCATCAACCTATCTGCACAGTTGCTATGGTAAACACGATAAGTACAAAGCTACACTTTCCAACACAGAGGCTTGAGTAACAGAGGGTTCATCATTTCAACGTCCACACTGTCTCCTGTGACAGAACAAGTGTTCGGAGGACCAGACAAAGACAGCCGACAGTTTAATGTGGCGTCTGTCCACCTACAGACACATGGCGCACCGACAGACATGCGGCACTCCACCAGCACCATCATGGATCGGCTCAGTATGTCCGTCACTGTGGAGTGACATCATTGACGTGTGTCGTGTTGGAAGAGGTGTAGAAAGATCTGATGTGAACGTCCAGAGCGAGGACAGAGACACGTCTGTAGAAATCTGACTGACATGATATTCAGACTCCTCCAGATGTGTTCAGATCTGATCTGTAATCGATTATTTATTTATTATTGATTATCTGATGTAGGTCTGATATGTTATTTTACTGACCAAACTTTTGAAAATCGGCCTGAATGAGACAAAAAAAAAAAAAAAAAAAAAAAAAGATTTGGTGTGACATGGACATAAAAAACTCATTCTATGTCACACACACACACACACAGACACACACAGACACACACACACACACACACACACACACACACACACACACACACACACAAACAGGATATGAAGCAGTTGGTGATGATGTCCTTTGGACTGTAAATGTGACTGTAAATGCTGCAGCAGATGTCGGACCTGCTGCTGATGAAGGTGAGGACGAGTCTTCAGCATCATCGTTCCATCATTACCAGAAACAAATGTGTCTCATGTCTCCCTCCAGTGGACGTATCCGGCAGGACAGTCCGTGAGACCATGTTGTATGATGCGGAGCTACAGGAGGAGAAGATGGTGGCGTTGTCACTGACTGAGGGTCAGCGTTTGGTTTGTGTGGAGCTCCACATGTCACAGATCATGAGGTGATTAAATCAAAGACAAGAATCTTGTTACATAAAACAAAAGGTTTCTTTTTCTGGTCGAAGCTTTTGTCCTCGAGACATTTGGACACTTTCACCTCTGAAGGTCTCCAGAAAAAGATGCAGTCCGAGTTTAGAGTCTGATTGTTTTGTTTTTAGGGAGTCAGAGCTGAGAAGGTTGGAAACGTCCAGTTTTGTGACACAAGTGAAAAATAGTTTATTCAGTTCTTAACACCACTCAGAGACCCTGAATGCATCACCAGCATCCAAGCTTCATTCTGTCGTGGCGTCTGTTGCAGCGGTGACTGTTCGCAGTTAGCTCTGCTCGTTAGCTGCTGAATGGCAGCGGAGCAGCGAGTTGTGAGCTGTAATTCAGCCGTAAATAATCAGCTGTGTGTCTGACTGTGGATGGTGGAGCTGCTGAATGGATTTGTGGAGTTTGTTAGTTGCAACGGTGGCTGTTAGCAGCTAGCTCCGCTCGCAGACTTCACAGCTTCACCCCGCAGGACTCCACTCAGTCCAGACTGGAGAAGGTTTGTGGGTTGATGGTGTTTGACAGGAAGTTAGGAGGCTCAGTTATCTGTGAGTGTAGCTGTGCTGTAAGTAAACAGTCTGAACTCAGATCAGTTTTCTCTGACAGAGATGAAAGTTTAGTTTGAATCACCAACTCTGTGAGAGGACACCAGTTTAAACCTCCAGACTAACATGTTGCACATAAAGAAACAAGTTATGTT
>NC_065519.1:1318533-1326371 GCF_006386435.1 Epinephelus moara | reverse complement strand
CTTGTTAGAAAACGACATGTAAACGTGTTGTCTTACCTTACCGGTGTGCTGCCATGTTTGTTTACATTTAGCTATGCTTTCCAAAGCGCTAGGCTAACGGCTAACATGCTAACTATTATTTTTATGTCACTAGTCACTTGAAACAAATTTAGGACGATAGGAGACAGGTTGAAATAAACCGAAATTTCCCTTTAACAGTCACATGGATAAGTCTGAGTTTACAATGAACCTGGGGACAAATCCTAGGTGGCTCACATACTCCGTGCAATATTCTGCATCTATTGTATATAAAGTGTAAATAATCTTGTGTGTATAGTTCATTCATTTTAGTACCTTACTTTTTTATATATAGCGCATATATTTTTTATATTTTATATTTATAATCTGTAAAGATATGTACATATATTTATGTATATTTATGTGTGTATCTCTCTCTCTCTCTCTATACATATATATATATATATATATACTGTATATACATATTTTCTATTTTTTATCTTTATATTTTTTCTTACTATACATTGTCACCCTCGACTTTCTGTGCTTTGAGCTGCTGTGACGTGAATTTCCCCAGTGTTGGATCAATAAAGTTTGTCTTATCTTATCTTATCTTATCTTATCTTATCTTATCTGTTGAGCAACTATCAAACAAACAACAGTGTAGTCACCAAGAGGCTAAGCAGGGGAAAAAACTTTACCTGCCGGACGCGTGTCTGATAAATAAAAACTTCGCTCCAAAGGAATGCTGGTTAGTGTATATTTATTGCAGCATCCGAGTCAGTGCATTTTATTGACATTAAGCGGTCAGCAAAGTAGGACCTTCCCCCCTCACCCTCTCAGTTCATTCATTCATTCACCAGGGGAAGAACAGCTGATTTTATACCTGATGATGTACCACCACCATGTGACTCCTCCCTGTATGTGACAATATAACAACAAACTAAACACTACTAGCTGCTGGCATTTACATGATCTTATTAGTTATGTGTTGAGAGCATAAATAGAGAGATGTTGAGCCTTTCAAATGAAGATCAGTAACTGTGTGCTCGTAAATCAGCCCTTAAACCTGTCAAACACTGCTGGAGATATGACACACATTATTTTATACAACCTGTCACCTGGATTCTGGTTCATGACACATGAATTAGTTTAAAGAGAAAAACACATACAGAAAACATCAGGACTAAATGTTGAATTAAACATGTTGAATTTACGTGAACTAATAAAAATGACTGAAACTAAAAAACATTTTCATCTCAGGACTCCTACTAATCTAACGTAGCTCTCAGAATGAACATGTTTACTCTGCTGGTGTGTGATGGTAGAAATGTTTTTTAAATGTTTTTTAAATGTTCTGCAGTTGTCTTGTATCATTTTGAATGAAGTACTTTCACTAAATGTTACTTTAACTTCAGCAGAGGATCTGAGGACTTCTGTTAGCACTGCTAAATGATTACACCCTTTTCAGTCATGACTCATGACCTTAAGACTGGAGTTTACAGAGGGTTCTTGAATGCACCACGGTCGCATGCTTCATCGGCACATTCCAGGTAAGAAAAATAACCAACCTGTGACCTGATCAGGGTTATTTATACTGAGATGTGATTGAAACAGCTGAGTTCAAAGTGTCAGACTGCTGTGAGTGTCTCTCTCTCTCAGTGTAATCATTAACCTCAGAGTTTGATCACAGCAGGAAGAGGAAGGTGAGGAAGGTGAGGAAGGTGATCTTTGTCATGTGGCTGAACCAGGACAAACTGGCTGCTCTGTTTTTGCTCTGCAGACTCAGGAAATCCCCCTTTTCTTTTTATAAGGTGGAGAAAGTGAAAGCAGGTAGAGAGTAGGAGGGACAAGAGTCGACAGAGAGATTTCTACCTGAGCTCGACAGGTAAGGAGACACCTTTCTACTCTCTGTACCTCTGTAATGTAACCTCTGTCTGAACTGAACTTCAGCTGCAGAGACAAGTTTGGATGTGAAACTGAGTCTGTGTCGATGTGCTGCACGTTATTTAGTGTCAAACACTGTTATCAGGACTTTGGTCTCTGTGCCTGAAGCACGACTTCACAGGTCTGTGTGACGTCCTGTTATACAATCAGAGCTGGACTCAAAGGTTAAAGGGACACATGTTATTGGTGAAATCTGGTTTTGTTATTGGTGAAATCTGGTTTTGAGCCCTTCAGACAGTTTCTCTCTTTTTAATGTGTTGCATCTTGACGTCACTGTAAACGGAGGCTCCAGTCATTTCTCAGAAACGAGGCATAAATGAGATTAAAATCAGTGTCTTGGTTAATAATGTATCATTTTAATTTTTTTTTACAAACATCTGTTTGTTTTTAATGTGTAAATCAGCAGTAAAATGTTTTTAATAATTCAGTGTGATTTACTGAGGACAGAGTTTAATGTTTGATTTATTTGTAATAAAAAGGTTTTACTTTACTGATCATGAACAGACACGTCGTCTGTGTTAAAATATTTGTTCTTGTGGTCGTTTTAAGGGTCAGATTAATGAACAGGTTTCAGCTCCACCTGAAGATTCTGAAAGTTCAGAGCTGCGTTTTTACTTTCACTTTACTGACTGAAGTTTAGCCTGCAGACGATAACACAGCTTCATGTGTCACAGATCAGCCGGTGGTAAATATTGACTGACTGAATGAAACCTTTATTTAAACAGGGACAAAGTCTCAGTGTTAACATGAACATACAAACACTACTGTAAACATGACGACAACAAATCTTTAAAAAGAAAAAAGACACAAAGTCTGTGCATCATTTTTACCAAGAGCTCCAATAACGAGTTAAATATAGAAAATATTTGACCCTAATATTCTTTAACTTTAATGTGACTTATAGAAGTCGTAGACGTGGAGGTGACGCGGCAGAAACACGTTAAAGTTACTGTAAATTTATGACAGCTCGTCATTCATTCATTCGTCTTCTAACCGCTTCATCCTCTTGAGGGTCACGGGGTGGGGGGTGGGGGGGACACACAAGAGAAAACAAACAGAAACGTTTCTAACATACATCACATGTGTTCGTGGTCAGAGTTCATGGGTAGAAAACATGAAGGCTCTGTAGCTGTCTGTGCACATTTGTGCACGTTTGTGCACGTTTACAGCCTCTGGAGGGTTTTTAGAGGTCTGAGGACAGAGGACAGAGGGACAGAGGACAGAGGGTCTGAGGACAGAGGGTCTGAGAACAGAGGGTCTGAGGACAGAGGGTCTGAGGACAGAGGGACAAAGGACTGAGGGTCTGAGGACAGAGGGACAGAGGACAGAGGGTCTGAGGACAGAGGGTCTGAGGACAAAGGGTCTGAGGACAGAGGGTCAGAGGGTCTGAGGACAAAGGGTCTGAGGACAGAGGGTCTGAGGACAGAGGGACAAAGGACTGAGGGACAGAGGACAGAGGGTCTGAGGACAGAGGGTCTGAGGACAAAGGGTCTGAGGACAGAGGGTCTGAGGACAGAGGGATGTTGTCTGCTGTAACGACAACACTTTATGTCAGACATACAGACTGTGACGTCGTGAGTGGGGACAGACTGGGACAGACTGGGACATCCTGAGTGTGGACAAATCTGCTGTTGAGTGGTTGGGTTCAGTCTGTAGCTGCTGTGACATCACATTTCCTGTTTCTGTGTCTCTGTGTTCACATGAACACGCTGTGTCAGGTGGAGCGTTTACCTGTAAACAGAAATGTCTCCACCTGAAACCTGAGACCTGAAACCACACCCTCCTGCTGAGTGTGCCAGTCTCTGAGAGGACCCGACAGAGACAGACGGTAACGTCTGATCTGTCTCATCACAGGTGGAGGTAATTAAACGCCATCAGACGTCACACAAGATGGACAAATCTCCAGAAAACCCTGAGGAGGACACGGTGTCCCTGAGGAGCAACGGAGAGACGCCGAGCAATGGCGGCGTGAAGCTGGGCATGCTTCAGTCATTTAGAACAAGCATTCGACGGGTCGCAGAGAAGAGTCCGCTGTCGTCTGGACGCAAAGGGTCGAAGGTCACGACTGCAGACGAGTCGAGGATACAGGTGCCTCCGTCACCCAGTGAGTATCTGAGATCTGCCGTCAGGTAGCAGCAGGTGATTCTTCCTCTCAAGGTCAGACGCAGAGAAAAGGCAGCGAGCTCTTTGTTCCATGTTTTTTAAGTGCAGAACCAGGAAGTGACATAATCACGCAGTGTGTCAACTTCCTGTCTGACTGAGACGTGTCACTGAACATTTATACGTCACAACAGAAGAAATCTGTGTCTTTGTTTTTCTCCTTAAATCAGTCACTGCCTACATTTCCCACAATCCCCTTTACTACACCCTCCAGGACACCTGTGTCAGCCTGTTCCTGTCAGGCGTGTGTGTGTGTGTGTGTGTGTGTGTGTGTGTGTGTGTGTGTGTGTGTAGAGTTCAGAGAGAGCAGGAAAAGACAAGCTCAGGTGAACTTGAGGGAAACAAACCTGTTCTGTGGAGATTCTCAGGAACGTGTGAACGTGTGATCATGTGAACGTGTGAACATGTGAACGTGTGAATGTGTGAACATGTGAAAGTGTGAACGTGTGAACTTTCTGCTCCGGCTGGTTCAATCTGATGAAATACCAAAAACACCAAACACTCCGACCGCGGCGCTGCGTCTCTGACACTTCCTGTTCCTGTGTTGGAGGGTTTAAACTGCTGATCTGATCAAAACAAGTTTCATTATTTTCAGGTGATCAGATGGACTGAAAACACGAAGACATGATGTTTTTTTTTTTTTTTTATCATTTAAAGTGTTTTATTTTTCTTCAAACAAAATGTACAGAATGAACAACCACAAATAAAAAAACAAAACAAAAACAAATGCACCAGCATAGCATAAGCCACAGCACCTCCCACTCCCACAACACGACACCCCACATGACATATATGAAGGCTTTCTTTTACATATCGCTGTCTAATGATCTCCACCCCTAATGAACTCGCGGAAGCTACCCCACATTTCAGTGAATTTAGACACAGAATCATTTAGCATTTAGCTAGCATCATATCATATGAAGCAGTAGCCGTCAGTCCTTATAACATGGCATGGCAGTTCCGTAGTATGATCCTGGCAGCATTGAGGAAGCCTGCAAGGGCCAACCCAAACCCAAACTCTCGTAAGTCCAGCTGGTAAAACAGATTTGTCACCGAGAAGACAGAGATGAGGCGAGCTTGGCAAAGGTTGGTCCAGCCACTCCTCAATTGACCCAACCACTAGGGAAACTAGCGGACAGTCCCATATTTCATTTCATTTCATTTCATTTCATTTATTCCTTTTGACCCCTCCCCGGGGTATAAGGGGCAAACAACAAAAAATAACATTAACAAATCAGGACAGGCGGCAGCCAATGCACAGCAAAATAAATAAAACAGAATTTGTGTACATACATACAAGTCAAAGCAAATCAAGAAAAACTATCCAAGATTTTCTTTAAAAGTTTCAACAAATTTGACAAGACCTTTACTTTTCGAGATGACACTAACTTTTGAAACTTATAAATATTTGGATTTGCTCTATAGAAGTGTCCGACCAACTCTCTTCTCTCTTTTTCAAAAAAAGAACACACAAGTACATAATGATATTCGTCTCCTCGATTGCCAGTCAAACAAAGAGTACATTTTTCCGGGGGATATTTTCACGATCATACCTGCGCTCAGAGATAGGTAACTTATGATTTCCACACCGAAACTTAGACAAACAAACTCTTTCGGCAGGTCTTAACATAATCAGATAAGGTTCAAAAGTGAAATCAGTTTTAAACAATTTATAACTATCACATAAAGGGTTACTTGGCAATTTCTCATGCCATCTCTGTAGTTCCATATCAGATAATCTACGTTCAATCATTAATTTTAAATATTTAGGGTTCATCCGTCCAGCGTCATGCCATAAGTACGATAAACCACAATACTAACTTTGGAAATCCATTTACACTGAAAAATATTGTCATCATACAAAGTCTTGAAAACAATAAACACAGTCAAAGAGATTTTTGCTGTATTATGACTAATTAAATGTACCCAAAAGTTAATCATTCTCATGTTTACCTTTAAATCTAAACTATTTCGACCAAACTCTCCATAAATAATACAATTTGCTGTGCGTTTATTAACATTAAGTAAACGTTTCAAGAAAGATCTGTGAAGCATTTCAATTTGGTCAAGTTTATGAAATCCCCAGACTTCACTTCCATATAAAAGAATAGGCACTATAAGCTGGTCAAATAACTCACATTGTATATCAACAGGTAACTGTAATCTAGTAACTCTGTTTTCCAAGGAGAATAAAGCTCTTTTAGCTAGTTTAACTTGCTTAGCTATTGCTTTATCAAATCGTCCATTAAAATTAAATAACGTTCCAAGATAGTCATACTCAAAAGTAACTTCTAATTTATCTGAACCAAACTTAAATTCTGGGAGTATCCGTAATTTCCCCCTAGAGAAAATAACAACCTTTGTTTTGTCTGTGTTGACAGTTAAATACCAGTTTTTACAATAAGAAGCAACTGCATTTAATGCGGCCTGTAATTCTGAAGGAGTCTCTGCCAGTACAATCGTATCATCCGCGTAAAGCAGGACATATAATTTCAAATATATCCCTATTTCACCATTCATCACATTGCGGCATTCAGTCGAGAAAAGTTGAAGTCCGTTGTACCATTGACTCACATATTTTTCAAAGTCATTTAAATACAGTGCAAACAATAGTGGTGATAAATTATCCCCCTGACGCACTCCTACATTACATACAAATTGTTCAGATAAATCATAACCAGCTCTAACACAAGATTTGGCATTCTCATAAATATTATGTATCACATTTAATACTCTTCCGTTTATACCAAGTGCAACTAATTTAAACCATAGTGATGACTTATCTACCAAATCAAACGCTTTTTTATAATCATCAAAAGCACAATAGTCTTTTTTTCTTATACAAGTACCATTCAACCAGTGAGTGAAGAACAAAAATATGGTCAAGGGTTGAAAAGCCTTTCCTAAACCCTGCCTGCTCTTCTCCAAGAATTCTTTCAGACTCTATATAAGCAGTTAGTCTGTAATTTATTACAGCCGTAAAAAGCTTACCAATACAACTAAGTAAAGTAATACCTCTGTAATTTTTCAGGATTGTCTACTGGTCCCTTGTTTTTGTATAATGGTTTGATCACTCCTAAACACCAGTCAGTGGGGACTATACCTGTTATTTTAATTTAATTTTTTAATTTTATATACTTTATTAATCCCCGAGGGGAAATTCAATTTTTCACTCTGTTTGTCAATTACACACAGGTCCGGACACACACATGCACAAACTGGACCTATACATGCACAAAGTGGAGAGATGTCAGAGTGAGGGGGCTGCCCATGACAGGCGCTCTGAGCGGTTGGGGGGTTCGGTGCCTTGCTCAGGGGCACCTCGGAAGTGCCCAGGAGGTGAACTGGCACCTCTCCAGCTACCAGTCCACACTCCATGTTTTGGTCCGGACGGGGACTTGAACAGGCGACCCTCCGGTTCCCAACCCAAGTCCCTATGGACTGAGCTACTGCCACCCCTATCTCCCCATATCAGTACCAAATTAAAGAATTTTACTAAAATGTTCAGCATTTCCAAAGGGGAGTTCTTTATCTATTCATTTATAACATCATCGATACCATTTGCTTTTTTATTTTTTATTTTTTTTTACCATTCGCTGTATTTCTTCCAAAGTAAACAAATCATTTATGTATTCATTTGTAGGAGAGGTGACTTGTCTGGGGTCAAATTGCTGGTCTTCTGGTGTACAATTATCACTCAATTTTTGGCTGAGTTTCTTAAAATATTCAGCAAA
>NC_065519.1:1312771-1317756 GCF_006386435.1 Epinephelus moara | reverse complement strand
CCACTTTAGTCCACAGGATGGCGTCAGAAGTAGTGTCTTTTATCTCCTGAACATAATTTGCAAACTCATTTTTAACTAATAGACATACCCCATGTATACCACCATGTTTATAACTTGATTTCTTCTTTTCTAGCACGAAAGGAGTAAATCCATCACAGTCTGATTTACAGATATTATCTGTTTTGGTCTCTGTTAAACAAATAAAGTCATAGTCTTTAATGTATTCTGTAGGAATCCCAAGTTGAAATTTACCACGTAATCCACACACATTTAGTCCAAGGAATTTGAGATCTGTCTCCTGTTTAGTCTTAAATTGACCGGAAGAATTTTTACAAGTTACATCCTTGATACAAGTTGCATGTAGTGAGGGGTCAGCGCTAGCCTAGGGGAAGTCTACATAAATCCTGACACTTTGGGCTATTTCTGCAGACCATCCCAGTTTGGACATTAGCTCATCACCGGAGTAGATGGTTTTCTTCACCTCTTGATCGTTGTCCTTAATGATGCAACAGATGTTACCGTTACTTATCTCCATCGCAGCTTTGGTCGCTGCTTTCACAGCTGACTCTTGTCCTCTTCTGATCATGTCCATGTGTTTTCCCCACTCTTGGAGCAAGAGTTTAGTAGATTCATTTACAGCCGCCGTCACTACGGAACGTATTAACAGAGTCAGCGCATCTATAACTTTCGGGACGATTTCTTTAATTAAGTCGCCCACGCTCAGGTCCTTGCCAGCACCCTCCTTTGATGCTGACTGCCTTGTGTTGTGAGCGCCGCACGTAGTCGGCTTCTTCTTACTCAATCCGTCAGCCAAAGCACTCGTTCCGTCGGCAACTGCCTTGGTAACTGCATCAGCTATCGATTCTTGAATACTTTCATTGATATCATCCGTATTTTCTTCGGTTTCTCCAAACTCTCTCAGAGCAGCGAACCTGCCGTCACTCGGTGCCGCCATCTTGTTTGAGGTAGAGAAATATGAGGTGTAGAAAAGTACCCATAGAGCTCTTACATTTCCAACATTCATCACTTTGAATTAGACAAAGTCTTTTAAGTCTGACTGGAGTCCAGTAATACCTATGAATTATTTTAAAATGTAGGAATTTACTCTTGCTGTCCCTTACTGACCAACCCATGTTATGGACAATATTCTCCCAAACCTGTTGTTCCAGCTCAGTATCCAGGTCCCTTTGCCATATTGTCCTCAGACTCTCACTTTTACCATACAGATCATTCGCTGCCATATTATAAAATACAGGTGATGATTGTACAACATTAGGAAGCTTTAGAAACCTTTGCAATACACTTTGATCCTGTTGTGCATTGTAACCCAAAGACTGTACACAGCTCCGCATTTGGAGATATTTCCAAAAATCCTCTTTATCAGTTAGATCATATCTATCCTTTGCCCCTGATCAAATAGATCAGCGATTGTGGCTAAGCCTTTAGTGTGCCACGCCCTCCAACATACAGTTTTCTTTCCTATTTTAATCGCAGGATTTTCCCATATAGACGAGTAACCCTGTTCATATTGAGACAAACCAAACATCTTATGGATTTTGTTCAACACATCTCGTGAGTGCTGAAGTAACGGATTAGTGTCCCCTCCAGGAGGGGACTGTGATGGTTCTTGGGACAGAGCATCTATAAATCTAAAAGGGGAGGTAAGTGACCTCTCTATCTCTACCCAGCCCAGATGTGAACCATTCCCTGACCAGTGTTTACGTAATTTAACCATTTCAAAGGCAGTGTTGTACAATTCTATGTTTGGCAGTGCCAACCCACCCCGCTCTCTAGTGGTGAACAATTTATTCAAACCAATCCAGGGTTTCTTCCCACTCCACAAGTAATCCCTGACTATCTCATTATACTGCTTAAGCACCGACATAGGAAGGTTTAAGGGTAGCATCATGTTGATATAATTAATCTTTGAGGATACCATAATTTTAACTGTATTAATCTTTCCCCATAGAGATAAATTCAACAACTTCCACTTGGCAAAGCTAGTCTTAATATTTTGTAGTATTGGATTAATATTAATTTGAACAATCTCCCGAAAGTCTTAGGTCAATCTTATACCCAGATACATCATACCTGATGACAGCCATTTAAATGTCAGCAGGGGAGCAGCCTAGGGACACTGGCATGACCTCTGATTTTTGCCAATTAATTTTGTAGCCTGAAATCTCAGAAAAACTCTCAATATTCATGACACTTGGAATAGAAGAAGCTGGGTCTGAAAGAAGCAACACAAAATCATCTACATATAAACATCTTATTTTTTTTGGGGAGTTTTTCCTGATCAGCTGTGAGGGTCCTAAGGACAGAGGGATGTCGTATGCTGTAAAGCCCTGTGAGGCAAATTGTGATTTGTGATATTGGGCTTTATAAATAAAATTGATTGATTGATTGATTGATTGATTGATTGATGTGCATTTGTCTTCATCTACACGTCTCTGACTTATACAATTTTTCATAAAAACTTTTGAAGACTTTGTTGATTTCCACATTATCTGTTAAAACTTCCCCCTTATGATCATTAATTGCTGGAATTAAAAAGCTAGCATCTTTTGGTTTCAGTTTTCTTGCCAATAGTTTGCCAGACTTCTCTCCACTTTCATAGAAGCTTGTTTTTAACCTGAAGAGGGCATACTCCGCCTTCTTATTGGATATCTCATTGAGCTGATACTTTAAGTCACAGAGTTCTTTAAACTAATTATAACTATAGTGTTGTGACAGCTCATTTTCCATGTTCTTAATCTGAGATTCAAGCTCTTTAATTCTTGTATTAGTCTGCTTTTTCAGAGAACTGGTATGTGAAATTATCTTGCCCCGTACATAAGCCTTGGAGGTTTCTGTCCCTAAACTCTCCGTTGAGCCAATATTATGATCAAAGAAATCCTTGAGATCAATTTCCAGGGCAGTCTTAAATGTGGGGTCTTGAAGCAGCAATGTATTTAGTCTCCACCTATTTACCCTAGATCCACTGGATTTAATCACCATGCTTAACTCTACCGAAGCGTGATCAGACACAGCTATCACACCAATCTTACAATCCACCACTTTCTCAATAATTTCTCGAGAGACCAGGAAATATCTATCCTTGAGTGTGACCTATGCATATGTGAAAAGAAAGTGAACTCTTTTTCTCTGGGATTTACCAATCTCCATATGTCAACCAGACCAAATTTATCATCATTTGTATAGCTAATCTGTCCTGTGGCACATATTTATAATATGTTGTTCGGTCTAACTGGGCATCCTGCACCCGATTGAAATCCCCAGCAATTAACATCTGACCCCCCCCAAATTCTCCCATAGTTTTGTTAACCATATGAACAAAATTGCTATCCTCCTTATTTGGAGCATACACATTACATATCAATCAATCAATCAATCAATCAATCAAAAAATCTATTTTATTTATAAAGCCCAATATCACAAATCATAAATTGCCTCACAGGGCTTTACAGCATACAACATCCCTCTGTCCTTAGGACCCTCACAGCTGATCAGGAAAAACGGGGGGAAAAACGGTAGAAACCTCAGGAAGAGCAACTGAGGAGGGATCCCTCTTCCAGGACGGACAGACGTGCAATAGATGTCGTACAGAACAGATCAGCATAATAAATTAACAGTAATCCATATGACACAATGAGACAGAGAGAGAGAGAGAGAGAGAGAGAGAGAGAGACACACACACAAACAGAGATGCAGGACAGACGGTAATGACAGTAGCTTACAACAACATTAATGAAAGTAATAATATTATAGTTATAATTAAAATGTTAACTTTTACCCCATCAATAACATCCTACCCTCTGTAGCGGGAGCAGATGTGTAGTAGGAACGTATATGTGAACCTAGTTATGTGGGGAACACATATGGTTAGGGACGGGGGGTATGTGTGTTATTGAAGGAACGTGTAAATAAAGAAAACTAAAGAGCTACGTACGTTACCCGTCTGGATCTCTAAACAATCCCTGAGCACGACATGTAATACCCTCATCATCCTTTTTTTTTGATTGAGTACAACTAGATTCAGCTTCTTATGTACCAATATTGCCACCCCATTCTTTTTGCTATTAAATGAATTGTGGAACACCTGGCCTACCCAGTCATGTTTAAGTTTGTCTTCTTCTTTGCCCTCCATGTGTGTCTCCTGAATCAGTGCTATATCCGCTTTGTTAGATTTTAGATAGCTCAACCATTTCCTTCTCTTTATAGGATTTTGGGACCCATTATTATTCCATGAAATCATCTTTATATATTTAGCCACTGGACAGCATAATATTATCAAACATTTAGTCGAGCGTGTGCCTGCATGAGAGGAGAGTGCACACCCCTTTGAGTCATCACCTGTGCTGTGCATACCACATAAAAACATAAAACACTGTACTAAGCAAAACATAAGGAACTTTAGAACACTAAAAATAACCCCGTTATCTTTTTCCCCTTCCCCTCAACACCCCTTTTTCCAAAAGGATATTGCACATGGTCCGTGAGGCGCAACAACAGGAATCCTGCCAGAACTCGCTCCCCACCCATCTTAGATATATATCACTCACATGTCATAAATCTGTAAATACCACCCAGTTTCACACTGGGATTCTCAAAGTTATAACATCCTTCTCACAACTTTTACAGAAATCCAATTTTAAAAGAATACTCTGACGATTTGGGAGTTATGCCCTTTCTCTATCATTTTCATATTGAGCCAACATGATGGATATCTTTTTTGTGTCTGTCCGTCCAGTGGCTGGGTCTCAGCGGTTAGCATTGCGGCTTAGCTTGGCGAATACAATTGAAGTCTATAGGGGGTCAGTAGCCTACAGTAAAATCAATTCAATCAATCAATCAATTTTATTTATAAAGCCCAATATCACAAATCACAATTTGCCTCACAGGGCTTTACAGCATACGACATCCCTCTGTCCTTATGACCCTCACAGCGGATAAGGAAAAACTCCCCCCAAAAAAACCCTTAA
>NC_065519.1:1288844-1311440 GCF_006386435.1 Epinephelus moara | reverse complement strand
TTTCTAATGATGTTACCTAAAGGAAGCATATATAGAGTAAATAGGATTGGTCCGAGCACAGAACCTTGCGGAACTCCAAAACAAATAAACGTTACAGAAACCCTGAAGCTGGCATTTTTGCACGTGCATTTAAAATAAACAAGTTTCAACATTAATTTGAAAAACAAGAGTCCTTTTAAGTCGTTTTAGAAGAAGTTTGATACACGGAACTATAGTGTGTGTACGCCCTGCGCTGTGATCCGTGGAGGGATACACCGGTGAGCAGGCACAGGCACAGACGTAGCCTGTAAACAAAACTCAGTTCTTTATTTAGCCTAACTATATCTCCGGACTATAGTAGCTGCAATGGATGACTTTGAATGCGATTTTGAAGGTTCTTGTAGCGGTCACAGATCCAGAGCCATACCTGTTTGAGCCGGAGCATACAGATGAGGAACTCCAGGTGTTGGAAGCTGAGCGGGCGAGAGGAGAGGCTGAATCCTCCGAGGCAGCGGAACAGCAAGGGGCCGAGGGGAGATGGAGGTCGGGGGAGGATTGGTGTTGTCACTGCGGGGCTTGCCAACCTATGCCTACGGAGGTGGAATCATTTTGCTGCACAGAATGGGACTCGGTGCTACCATCGTTGGGGAGATATATCATCATCATCAGGAGGAAAACTGCCGCAGAGAGTGCATCACAAGGAGTGAAAACTTTGCAGCAATAACTAATCCTGGTGTGATTGAAACATTTATTCATGTTCCTAAGATAAACTGGAAAAAACGCCCCAGGCCTGCAGGAGCTGATGGACAGCTTTCAGTCGAGTGAGTAATATCGCTTTATAATGCACATTTACAGTGCCTTTTCATCTAGCATGAGAAAAGTTACCTAAAATTGAATTGTGTGCAGCTTGTTGTAGAAATGGGTTATGCCTTGAATGTTATCAAGTTGCAATTATACATTTTCGAGGCATGATCGTCAGTGTCGTCTCTTTGTTTGCTTTTACCGAGTGACCTAGCGTACCTGCCTCAGAGCCAGCTGCAGCTGTTGCTCACCGGTGTATCCCTCCGCGCAGGGTGTAAACACACTATAGTTCCGTGTATCAAACTTCTTCTAAAACAACTAAAAAGGACTCTCGTTTTTCAAATTAATGTTAAACATGTTTATTTTAAATGCACGTGCAGAAATACCAGCTTCAGGGTTTCTGTAACGTTTATTTGTTCACTTTTACTGTAGGTTACTGACCCCCTATAGACTTCAATTGTATTCACCAAGGTAAGCCGCAATGCTAACCGCTGAGACCCAGCCACTGGACGTACAGACACAAAAAAGATATTGATCATGTTGTCCCAATATGAAAATGATAGAGAAAGGGCATAACTCCCAAATCGTCAGAGTAGTCCTTTAACGCCATACTGCTTGATAACCAACTCAAAGACATTGTTATTAAAAAATGAAATAAAGTAGATGGACTGTTACCAACTGTAAATTGAAAAGAAAAGACATAGCTATCTGTATGACTACATAAACACCAAGGCTACAGATTATACTCATAACCTGATATCGTGGACTTAGACTTAGACTTCTTTAATGTCCATCAAACTTTACATAAAATGGAAATTTGTCTTTGACAGTGGCATAAAAAACACACAACACAGACAACACTATGCACAATAAATACATATAAATAAGAATAAATATAAGTAAAATAGACAATGAAATCGGTCCAGTTTGCTCCAGAGAGGAGTTAAAAGATAGATGGGCATGAATAAAAATGCATAAAGTGCCTATACAAAACTAACTGCATAGTAAAATTATCTGGGCAGTTCTTTGTTAAGGATGGTCACGGCTGATGGAATGAATGACCGCTTGTAGCCATTGTTCCTTGCTAATGGGACTGCAAGTCTCCGGCCTGATGGCAGCAGCTGGAAAGCACAGTGGAGGGGATGAGTGGGATCTTGATAAACCTGTAATGCCTTTTTAATTAAAATCTGTGAGTACAAGTGCAGGAGTTGATGTTGTTTATGTCCAATGATCTTTCCAGCCTGGTTGACGATTTGTGCCAGTGTGTTCTTCTGTTTGACAGGGAGGTGCCCATACCATGACATGATGTTGAATGTCAGCACACTCTCGGTCAGTGATTTGTAGACCATGGACATTGTGCGCTGGCTCCTCCTGAGTTTCCTCAGAAGAGCCAGGCGCTGTCTCCGTTTCTTGTACACATAGTCCACATGGTTTTGGAAATTTAACTGGTTGTCTATTATTGTCCCGAGGTATTTGAATTGGATGGATCATACGTACACATACACACGGGGAAATAGAGCCCAGGTTGAAAAATACCGAAGTTATCCTTTAAGCTGTCACTGGACTTTCCCCTCAGTTGTGGTCACATGGAGACACTTGATAATAATAATAATAATTGTGCAGACAGTTTAGAGATTCACACTACCTGCTATGGTGGAGTAAAAAGAACCATCTAGTTTTCAGGTCTACTCTAGCAGACTGACTAGATCAGCGGGGTAGCTATTCCAGACAAACTCTGAGTAGCCAGTGTTAACCATAAATAAAACTCTCGGTTTTCAGCTCCAGAAAGAGAGGTAACTGAAGCCCGGTGTCAGTTACTATGGCAACTGAGTCTGTGAACCTAACCTGTTCGGGAGCAGATTTTCTTCAATAAATCCTGAGTTTTTCTCTGTCTCCTCCCTCTCACTGTTTCATTTCCTCATTCATTCAGTCTGTATCAAAGTGCATTAAATAGCAGAGCTTTTACTGTCCGCCACAATCTAAACCCTGGCTGGATATTAGTTTGTTACTCTGGACTATCTAAAGTTAGGCTACTGATTTTATGCGCATCATTTCCTTGAACATCGTCTTTCGTCTTCACTTTCAAATATTACACAGAATTAATTCACTCTCAGCTCAGAATAAAAAATCTGTCATTTTTATTGCAAGTGGAAGTCTGTGCCTCTGTGCACATGGATCAGACAGCTGTCAGTCTGTCAGAGCAGCGCCTGCACTGAAATGTTTATTGCAAACAATGTGTAATCTCAGTTAAAATTATAAAAATCTGTGTGAAGCTTTAGACACGTAGGATCAATGAATAATGATCTTTATCGATGTGATTGGTCGCACTGATGGAACATAATTCATATAGTCTAATACTGGAGATTATTAATATTTGTGAGTGAGCAGGATCGTGGTGCAGCTGCAGAATGTAGCTTGAAAGTGAGTTTCTTTAAGAGTCTGAACGTGTTTTAACAGCATTGAACAGTTTATCAGATTCCAAGAAACACTGTGTTGTATATAACATGCAGCGTTTTGTACATGTAGCATTGTGCTATACTGTATATAGCATGTATCATAGGCTACATACTATCCCCTATTCACTTGTATATACTTTCCCTTTTATAATACTTTTTTTTTTTTTTTTTTTTTTTTGCCAAAAACGAAAAAACGACTTGTTTCTGGTTTCTGATTGTGTCAGTTTTTCCCAGAAAACAAACGGTTAAAAGGTACCTTGGTCAAAAAAGATGTTCATCGGATGCTGATATTGCCGTCCTGGTCTTTCACCCCAGGTCTGACTGGCCGGTGCCAGCCTCCGTTAACTCGCGGCCCATCTCAGACAGCAGCTCCAATGCCTTACGACGGTCAGTGAAGCTCACCTTTTCCCCCTTCCATGTGAAGCAAAGTATGGCCAGGTATGCCAGCGTGGAGCGCACGTCCAGCTCATGCAGCTTCTTTCTCACTTCGGTGAACTGCCGCCTCCTCTCTGCAACATCCTTCGTCATGTTGGGGAAGACTGAAAGTTTTGACCCGTCATATTGAATCCCTCCAGGTTCATGTGCCTTTGCCCTCATTGCCGTCAGGACTTGCTCTTTTTCCAAAAAACTGTGAAAGCGGACAATGACCGGTCGAGGAGGAGCACCCTCCGCTGGCATCTTGGTCACAGCTCGATGCACAATCTGCAGCTCCGATTCCGCCAGATCTACTCCGAGAGCCTCGGAGAAAAATTGCTTCACACACTCCCGAAGCTTGACCGTGTTTTCGGACATTTCTTTCAGTCCAAAGAACCGTATATTCAGGCGCCTCTCTCGGTTAGCCATATCAGTCACAGTTTCTCGAAGCACCACACACTCTTTGGCACTCGTCTTGGCCAGCTGCTTCAGGCACCCATTCTCATCTTCTAGTTCAGAAATCCTTGACTCAGCCTCATTGAGTCGTTGGAAGATGGCTGCCACATCCATTTTAATTTTAGTGGTCTTGACATTGGTTATATCTACTTGTAGGTTTGATAAGGTGCCGCTAAACCAAGCCATTTCCTCCATAGCCCTCTGCAGTGCAGCCTGCAGTTCGGCAAACCCAGGCGGTGTCATAACTCGTGCAGTTTGCGGCTCCTTTTTCAGCGGCCCTGGATGAAGCTCCACTCGCTAAGCTAGCATAGCTAGCGCCTTGCATAGCGGCTCTCGTTTTTTGAGTTGGTGCTCATGGTTGTCATGCCGGACGTCGGCTAAACTATGGGCATTCACTTACGGTGGTATTCACGTGTAAATTAACAACACTTCGTTAGTATTACAAAGTCAATTGCAGCATTACTGAGAAGGAATTCTGGGGGTTATGCGAGCAACGTTGTTAGGCATCCATCCTGTTCAGCGGTTCCACTTGACTCCCCGACATGATGATGACTAATAAAACAAAAATCAGTATATAATATGCACAGCAGCAGCCTGACGTCAGCTTAACAGGTGAGAGATCAGATAATAAAAAAAGAAACTAGAGAGTGTAAACTTTTTATTGTCTGGTGGTGACTCCTGTCAGTCGGCTTACACTGAGAAACTAAAGACTCTGTTAGACAGACATCAGACAGACGGACGTCAGACAGAGCAGCCCACTGAAGCCCCACCCTTCACTGATGGTTTCAGCCAACATTGTATAAGTGTTAAGTTTCGTTGTCTGTTGTGAAAAGCTGCAGATGGTACCGACAGAATCCTTTACTGTTTATTCGTCACCTCTTTGCCTATGTCCGTCACCTCTGTGTCCATGTTCGTCACCTCTCCGTCCATGTTCGTCACCTCTCCGTCCATGTGTGTCACCTCTCTGTCCATGTGCGTCACCTCTCCGTCCATGTTCGTCACCTCTCCGTCCATGTTCGTCACCTCTCTGTCCATGTTCGTCACCTCACCGTCCATGTTCGTCACCTCTCCGTCCATGTTCGTCACCTCTCTGTCCATGTGTGTCACCTCTCCGTCCATGTGCGTCACCTCTCTGTCCATGTTCATCACCTCTCTGTCCATGTTCATCACCTCTCTGTCCATGTTCGTCACCTCTCCGTCCATGTGTGTCACCTCTCTGTCCATGTTCGTCACCTCTCTGTCCGTGTCCACCACCTCTCTGTCGAGGCCATCCGGGGCCATAATTGTCTGGTTGGGTTGGGGTCAGCTGTGTGCAAGCTGTGTGTCAGCTGTGACAGGCAGCAGGTGCGACCATTGTAAATCCCTGCAAAACTGAAGAGTGAAGCTTCATTGGTTGATTTTAGTTGTTAGATTCAGAGCATGTCCTGTCTGTGTGTCTGTCAGTCAGTCTGTCCTGTGGGTTTTATCAGAAGACATGGGGACAAATTTATTTCTCTAAACTCAGCAGTGACTTCTATTTTGAAGGTGGACTTTTATTTTGAAAGTGTGGATGTGAGTCAGACTGTAATGTTTACATTCCTCAGTTGGGTCAGAGTGAGGTCATCGACAGACGTCACGTTCAAACACAGTCTGTAAATATGAACCTGAAAGACTAGACTGAGGCTGATATCTGACGCCTCAAACACTGTCCCTCTGTCTGTCTGTCTGTCCCTCTGTCTGTCCCTCTGTCTGTCTGTCTGTCAGGTCTCAGTGCTGACTCTCCAGTGATGTCTCCTCTGAAGACCATCGGAGGTCTTTTCCAGAGCACACAGGACAATCAGAGCGACATCGATCCGCAGAAAGGCAAAAGTCTGTCGCGTTCAAAGACAGGTAAAAAAAGTCTGTAAAATCTGGGCCAGGGTTTAACTTTCTGTTTCATATCAGTGACAAGAAATTAAAGTTTGACTGATTTTATTTTTTACATTCACTCCGTGGATAAAAAGGATCCAGGTTAGTTTAAACAGACCTGTAATGGTTTCATTTGTTTCTGTCAGATATAAATATGATGTCATCATGTCAGATGTTCATGTACGTAAAAACAATCCCTGAGAGTAAAACCCTCAGGAGGCTTCAGAAACATTACATTACATTCACTGCTACATGTAGCTACACGCTAACGTCAGGGAAACATTACATTACATACACTGCTACATGTAGCTACACGCTAACATCAGGGAAATATTACATTACATACACTGCTACATGTAGCTACATGCTAACGTCAGGAAAACAATATATTACACATACTGCTACATGTAGCTACATGCTAACGTCAGATAAACGTGTCCTCATTTCTGACGTTAAAATTGCAAATATCAGATCAGACTCATGATGAAAATGTCCGAGTGTGTTAACAGGCTGTTATTGTGACCTTTAAAGGGATGGTGTTCGGGTTAGTGCTGCTGTACTGTGATACAGTCGTTCCTTGACTGCAGAAACAACAATATGTGGAAGACCCAGAAATGCTGACCAATCAAGGCAGACTGGGCTTTTTCAAGAGGGCGGGGCTTAAAGAGCCAGGAGACTAAAACAGAGCGTCTCAGACAGAAGGTGAACACGTGTTTATCACAGACAGAACGAAGACAATAAACATGCAAACAATAATAGAAACTGTAAATCCAGGTGTGAACCTGACGATGAGCAGGAAGTTCACAGCTGACACACGGCATGAAGATGGACTGTCTGTTTTCACCGCAGAATAAACCGTCAGTCTCAAAACCACTGTGTGATTAAGATTATGTTAGAGTGGTGCAGGACATGTATGAGAGCTGTAGGACAGTGGTGAGGTGTGCTGTAGGTGTGACAGAGGAGTTTAAGGAGGAGGTGGGACTGCATCAAGGATCAGCTCTGTTTCAAGCAAACCTTCTTGTTTGCTATGGTGATGGACAGGTTGACAGGTGAGGTCAGACAGGAATCTCCATGGACTATGATGTTTGCAGATGACACTGTGACCTGTACTGAGAGCAGGGAGCAGGTGGGATGAAGGTTAGTCATAGCAAGACAGAATACATGTGTGTGAATGAGAAGGACCCAAGTGGAATGGTGAGGTTACAGGAAGTAGAAATAAAGAAGGTGGAGGATGTTAAGTACTGAGGGTCAACAGTCCAGAGCAACGGAGAGTGTGGAGAAGAGGTGAAAGACATGTGAAAGCAGGTTGGAACAGGTGGAGAAAAGAGTCAGGTGTGACGTGTGATAGAAGAGTAGCAGCAAGATTAAAAGGAAAGGTGTATAACACGGTGGTGAGACCAGAGATGTTGTTTGGTTTAGAGACAGTGGCACTGAGGAAAAGACAGGAGGCAGAGCTGGAGGTAGCAGAGATGAAGATGCTGAGGTTCTCTTTTGGAGTGACGAGGATGGAGAGGATCAGGAATGAGGACATCAGAGGCACAGCTCATGTTAGATGTGTTGGAGATAAAGTCAGACTGAGATGGTTTGGACATGTTCAGGGATAGTAAATATATCGGTAGAAGGATGCTGAGGTTGGAACTGCCAGGCAAGAGGCCAAGAAGAAGACCACAGATTTATGGTTGTAGTGAAAGAGGACATGAAGTCAGCTGGTGTGTGAGAAGAGCATGCAGAGGATAGGGTTAGATGGAGGCAGATGATTCGCTGTGGCGACCCCTAAAGGGAGCAGCCCAAAGAAGAAGAAGAAGTCACACGCCAGTGTCTGACACGTCGGTGTTTTACTCAACGCTTTAAAGATTTAAATCTAATCTGATGGTTGTGTTTGATTCAATGATCTGAAAATCAGAATGGTTGTGTTCTCGTTACCTTAGCATGAGTTGTGTATATCTACACAGGGAGCAGGTCCTCGTCTACAGAGATCACCATGTTGCACCGCCATGTTTCTACAGTAGCCCAGAGTGGACAAACCAAACACTGACTCTAGATAGAGACATTCATGTGTCCACACTCAGCTCCTTGTGACGACAGCGTCAGACAAACACAGATTATTTTTCCTGGTGTAAATCAGCTGCTCTGTTTGTTCCTCAGTGGAGAATTCAGCTCCTCAACACTGAAGGAGTTCTGACCAGGAGAAGTTTCAGATGGTTGTAATCTGTAATCAGTAATTAGTAATCTGTAATCCTTATGGATATGTCACAGCAGAGCTCTAAAGAGGGACCTGAACGACACAGAGCTGTTCTGACTGATCACACCTGAGTTTTAATGATGAAACAGTCTGATGATGGACGAAGGTTCAGTCTCACTTGTCCCTAAATTAAAGACGACAGTGAGGTGATATTAGCCCGCTGTAATCTGTTGCACAGGACAGACAGTCTGAGGATTATCAAAAAAACAATCACTTTTCAACATCTCCGGGGTTGTAAACAAACAAACAAACAGGCCGCAGTGATGAGGACACCACACATCATGTCTGCGTCTCTATAAACTGTCTTTCTTTTTCAGATCCAAACATCTCTGCGTTTGGTGACTCACTCATAAAAAAAGGAGCATCAATTCGTCGAAGTCTGACATTTAGAAAGAACAGATCCACACGGGGGCAGCTCATCACCGTCTCTGAGGGCTCGGCAGAGGACAGGAAGGAGGAGAGACAGGAAGAGGAGGAGGAGGACGAGGAGGTGAGGGAGGAGATGGAGGAGTCGTACACGCTGCCAGAAATCCCTCACACACCGCTGTCAGGTACAGTCTGACCTCATTTGTCCACGACGTGCTGCGTCTCACATCCAAACGTCGTCTCCTCTTCTGCAGCAGACCGCCAAGTCGTTACATAGAGACGAGACACCGTCTCATCTGTTGACTCTGTGTTTATAACGTTGCAAGACTTGTCTCATCTTGAATTTTCACTGATGATTGAGGTTTGACACTTTGAGACTGTCCCTCAGTTCACAGGGACGATGACACATGAAGATGTTTGTTATGTGTTCAAACCTTTTCTCTGCTCATGTCCCCAAACAACTTCCTGTCTCCTCCTCTGTCTGTATGTTCAGCTCATCTGTCTCTGTTTAGGCAACAAAAGCTACTGCTGATGGTGGATGCCGGTGTCTCTGTGTCTGTCCTCCCTCAGAGAGAAGACACTGTTCATAGTAGTCTTATTCCTGGTCACCACAGTCAGTGTCTGTCCTCAGAGAGGAGTCTTTGCTCCCTGATCTCTTGGGGACGTCCAGGGGACTCACAGATTGTTTGACATGACAGATGAACTGATCAATCAATCTATCAATCAATTTTATTTAAAAAGCCCAATATCACAAATCACAATTTGCCTCACAGGGCTTTACAGCATACGACATCCCTCTGTCCTTATGACCCTCACAGCTGATCAGGAAAAACTCCCCAAAAAACCCTTTAACAGAGAAAAACCGGGAGAAAGCTCAGGAAGAGCAACTGAGGAGGGATCCCTCTTCCAGGACGGACAGACGTGCAATAGATGTCGTACAGAACAGATCAGCATAATAAATTAACAGTAATCTGTATGACACAATGAGACAGAGAGAGAGACAGAGACAGAGACAGAGACGAGACAGAGAGAGAGAGAGAGAGAGAGAGAGACAGAGACAGAGACAGAGAGAGAGAGAGAGAGAGAGAGAGATGCAGGACAGATGGTGATGACAGTAGCTTACAACAACATTAATGAAAGTAATAATATTATAATTATAGTTCTGGCTACTGTGGTACAATATGTTGAAAGTATATATTAATATCTGACAGTATACATGTGTGACAATAATCATATGTGTATGCACATATGTGCACAACCACACACGTCACACTATCCAGGCACCGCTGCAATACGAGTTACCTTGAGAGACAGTGGATAATAACAGTAGAAGTATGATTAATGATAACAGCAGCAGCAGGAGGCAGGAGAGCGAGAGAAGGAGAGAAGGTGCCCGGTGTGTTATAGGGGGTCCTCCGGCAGACTAGGCCTAAGTCAGCCAAACTAGGGGCTGGTAAAGCCTGAGCCAGCCCTAACTATAAGCTTTATCAAAGAGGAAAGTCTTAAGTCTAGTCTTAAATGTGGAGACGGTGTCTGCCTCCCAGACCATAACAGGAAGATGATTCCACAGGAGAGGAGCCTGATAGCTGAAGGCTCTGGCTCCTGATCTACTTTTGGAGACTTTAGGGACCACGAATAACCCTGCATTCTCAGAGCACAGAGTTCATGACGACAGCATCAGTCTTCCCTCGTCTGTCCCCTGTCCTCTTTCCTTGTATTGACCTGTCCTCAGAGACTGTCTGTCTTCTGTCTTTGTGTCTCCAGTGATGCAGATCAATAAGCTGATAGAGATGGAGGTGTTGGAGGAGGCTCACCTGAACCTGCTCGCCCTGCGGCACGAGTTCCAGCAGCAGCAGGCACGGTGTGGCGAGGATTCACCCATGGAGCTGGCCAAGAAGGAAAAAGACCTCAACCTCCTGTACAGCGAGCTGAGGAACAAGATCAACGCCATTGTACGCGACTCCAACTCTCTTCCCTCCAGAAACAAAGGGCTGCTGGTTCTTGTGGCCCGAATCATCCAGGAGGAAGAGAGGAGGGTGGAGGAACCCGGTGGGCTTCAGGGTGGCTGGATGGAGACCTGGAGGGAGGCGGTGGGCGAGGGCGTGAAGGTGAAGGTGGAGAGCATTCACCTGGAGTGTAAGGACCAGAACGCATCCTGGTTGGCGGTTCACCTGGGGCTGCTGGGTAAAGCCATCGTGGAGGACTTGGAGAGGGTAAAGCGGGAGCTGCGGTGGTCGTACCCGCCCAGCTTCAGTGTCTTCAGCACCTACGTCAGGAGCTACCACAAAGTCGTCGGGCAGCACCTGAAGAAGCTGGAGCCACAGGTGATGGAGCTGAAGGACCTGCACGCTCTGCTGGACTGGATCATCAACCGCTACAGGAGGTGAGTTGTTTCATCAGGTTACTGATTCTTAATATAAAACACCAAATCAATCTATCAGCTGCAGGTGTGATGTCTCTACTTCCTCCGTAAGCAAGTCACAGTCAGTATAAACACACTGCAGGTTACACACATCAATCTGCTGCTGAAAACAGTCCCCAGCTGTTCTTCCTGTGAGTTTGATAAAAAACGACAGGGACCAGTTGTTTTTTGTTGTTTTTTTCTATCTGTAACCTTCATTTATAGATTTACCTCAGACAATTTGTTTACAACAAAGAAAGAAAAAGAAATCATCAATGCTGATGAAGCAGAAATCTGAAAAGACTAAAAACAAAATGGCTGAATATGAAAGTCCCCCCCCCCCCTTCTTGGCTTAGCCCCTCCCAACAGATGACCAAAAGCACATGAACACCCCTTCTACAGTGACACAGTATTTCACCACCTCATCCACCTCCCTCCCTCCGCCTCACTCCGCTGTCCCTTTCAATCCACACATGAAATAAGAATTAACTGCTACCCTCCACCTCGCTCCATCCACCTCACTCCATCCTCACGCTCCCTCCGCCTTGTTCCCCCACCTCCCTCCATCTGNAGCTTGCTCCATCCACCTCACTCCCTTCACCTCGCTCCCTCTGCCTCACTCCGTCTACCTTGCTCCCTCAGCCTCACTCCATTAACCTCGCTCCATTCACCTCGCTCCCTCCGCTTTGCTCCGTTTGCCTTACTCCCCCTACCTCGCTCCCTCCACCTCGCTCTGTCTCTCAATGACTTGAGGTCAGTTCACAGCCTTTAGCAGGTATTTTATTGTGAACACAGCTTCCAACTACACACACCACAACAACAATGAGACAGCACAGCAGAGCAGTTCATCAAACATTCTTAGAGTTTTTCCTGATCAGCTGTGAGGGTCCTAAGGACAGAGGGATGTCGTATGCTGTAAAGCCCTGTGAGGCAAACTGTGATTTGTGATATTGGGCTTTATAAATAAAATTGATTGATTGATTGATTGATACTCTTTCTCACACAAACATCGTACCTAATTTTCCATGTGTGTATGTTTGTGTGATTTCCTGCCATTTCCCAGAATTTGTTTTACCAACACAATGTTTGCCGGGTCACTTTGCTCTTAGACTTCGCCCAAAGTGAGACTAGTCAGGATTATTAAATTTTAGTAAACATGTTTTGCTTCTAACTTTGTCTTAACTGTCAGACATTTCTAGACCTTTGGCCACCACAGCTGCGTCACCTGGAGGAGAACAGGCAGCGACCCTGGAGTCGGACCTTCAGTCACAGATTTAGCAGCTTGAATTCAGCCAGTAGAAACTCTTCAGCTCCCTGTGTCACAGTGGGCGGGTTTAATCTGTGTGACAGCAGCAACAGAAAGTTTGCTGATCGGAGCACTCCGAAGTTACTACGGCTGCTGACTGGAGGTCAGTCTCTGGAGCTGCTGTTCAGTCTCCTCACAGCGAGGCAGTCTGTTGTGGCGTGGAGTAAGGGTGGAGTGCACTGTGATTGAAGCAGTTTTTTCCCAGTGAATTTCATATGATCAAAGGTTATTAACACTGAGCTTTAATTCTTATTTTATCCTGGTCATATTAAATATTTAGCCACTGGGTTTTCACTGAGTCCCATGTTTTTACCGATCAATGGAGCCAGTTGGTAAATTAAACTTTTACCAAACCGTGTAGGAAGGACGGCAAACACATTCTTGTTTTCAATAAAAGCTTTCAGTGCAGCCGTTTGTTCTGCTTTTAAAGAAAATGTACATTCCAGTTCGTTCAACACATTTACCATAGGCAGTTTCAAAATCAGTAGCCATGTTGGTTGTTTACGAAATGCATTCACTCCGCTCCTTGTCCCTCCTATTCTGATGACGTGCCCGCCCCAAAGTAATAAACGGTTGTGATTGGCCCAGTAAGCTGCATGGCCAGACTGATCTGTGGAGCGAAACAGAATTTGAGCTTACGAGATTAGGATGGTTTCACCAGGCTAGGTGTGTATATATGAATTCACATAATGTATGTAAAGTCTTAAATATCACTGTGAGGGCACTTGAAATTTCACTGTATCACTGTATATAGTGACAATGAAGGCATCTTATCTTATCTTACAACGCCCTGAATGCAAGCTGTAACAGAGCAGTGTGTTCACTGAATCAGAGCCTGAATATTTATGAGGAAATGGACAGACAGACAGACATCGTTTTCAGACGGCCTGTAACAGTGTTTAAAAATCATCTCTGACAGTAAAGATGTGCAGACACATGTTAAAAGGATCAACAGAGGGCGACGCTGCTGCTGCTGACATGATTTGTTGAATCAGGTCACGACTGAACCAAAAAAACTGAGCTCAGCTCCAAACAACATCCGGAGAGCAAAAATAAACGGATGAAAACAGATGCACAACATTCTCCAGAGGCCAAAATGGAAAAACTGAAATTAGGTTGTGTCCACGTGTCTCTCAAATCAGAAGAAAAAAGACACGTATGTGAAAATAAACTCTGGTTGGATTTTTAGGAAACTTTTAAGAATCTGACGATCAGTTAACTTCATGTTTCATCACAAAGGTTGAGGTGAAATCTGAACCTGTAGAGCTTTGAACTTGATTTCTTCCCCGACATAAAGCAACATGTCGTCAGCATCCGTAAGCGGCGACAGTAAACGTTGTTAAATGTATCTGGTTTCATCCCGACAGTGAGAGGATCATGGGAAGCGTTTCCCTGCAGCCAGACATGAAGGACGAGAGCATCGCTCTGCAGCTGGAGGACGACCTCCTGAAGCAGCTCAAAGACAAGTACTGCTGCAGAGTGAAGGTGAGACAACTTTGACATCACAATGTCTGACAGGTTATTTATTTTCTCCTAAGCAGATTGTTCAGTCCTCCGTGTTGGAATCAAAATGTTTATTTGATCCACAAGATAAAAACCCTTCCTGCACTCAGAGCTTCATCAGGTTAGATACAACATGGAGAAAATGAATTTGTCAGGACACGAAGAGCCCAAAAACACACACTCATAAATTCAGTCATTTAAGACATTTAAATCCAAAGTGAAGGAAAATGTTGTCTCACCGTCAGAAACAATTTCAAATTTAGTGACAGAAACAGAAGAAAGAAAACACGAGACAAACGAGCAGCATCACATCTCTGACAAACTGGCGAGGAGTGAAGGCAGATTTATGGCGGTATGTCGTCTCTACGCCAATGTTGTCTTTATCTGGACACATCTCCTCCACAAGTACAACATGCTAACGTTATGAGCACAAGCCTATGGCATTTTACATTGTGTTAATTAGCTTGGCAGCTAGTGCAGTTTTCCTCTGCTTATGTGAAGTCAGGATAAATCACACAGTGTAGGGGCTTTGTTTTCTTCACAGCTTATTGTTTACCTGTGAAATCAGAGTAAGGTGGGTGGGGCGTTCAGGTGAACGGATGGGCAGGCAGTCAGGTGAGCAGGTGGGCAGGGCAATCAGGTGATGGTTAAAGGAGAGAAAGTCCAAGGACATCTGGTGGATGGATGTTTTTCTTCCAACCAAAGAATAAAATCATGTTTCCTAAAATAAGATGAAAACATTTATTTTAATTTTAAATCAGAATCTAAGTTTCATTCTTTTTGCTCAGATTTCAGCCACAGAGCCAAAATCTAAATAAATAAATTGTAGTTATAATAAAATATGAACGTGAGGATTGATTTTTAGGAGACGAGCTGCTCTTCAGTTTGGACACTTTAATTTTGGCCACATTACAAAAGTAGAAAAACTCTGAAGTGAATTTTTAAGACACTAAAAGAACGCCTGTGACTGAATCCAGTGGAAACAACAATAATTAAACATTTGAATATTATAAGTGAGAAGGTTCAGATGAGCTCAGTCATGTCTCAGAGACGATCCTGTCTCTGACTGCAGGAGGACATGAGGTCTTCACTGGACAGACTCATTCAGCTGGAGAATGAGGAGTTTTGGACGCACAGCAGGATTCCAGAGAAGGACGACGACGGTTTCTTCAACTCTCAGGTTCACATGGACGTCTGGACGGTAGGACACAGTCAGCTGTTTGACCTCATGTGATGTTTCAATTCTTCTTCAAATGACTCTTTATTAAAGATTCAGTTTTTTCTAAATGAAATCCAAAAATCAGAAACCTTTTATGTTAAAAATATATTTTATCATCAAAGTCCCGTCAAAACCACAGCAACACACACCTCAGAGATTCTCAGATGGGTTTAACGGTGAAAATGAGCCGTATGGTTTATGGAAATAAGGAACTCTGGACGGCACTCTGTCAGAAAACTCCACTCACAAATATCCTCATGGGACTGAGCTCGAAATGCGAAGTGCTGTCAATCACAAAGGGGTTCAGCCTTTTAGACAATTCCTCCAATCATCATGCAGACACCGAGCGTCCTCTCCCGCCTACCGCTCCATCAGGTCCCAGGGAAGCTGAGCCTTTATCCAATGAGCGTCTCGCTTTGCTGTATGAAACAAACCTGCTCAGCGTTGTCTCATAGGAATGCTTGGAGGCTCCGCGTCCACCATGCTGACACGAGAATGTATGACAGGGAGATCGCGTTTGAAAACTGGTGATAAACAGCTGATGTTTGAATATCATAGTCGTGATGTGAAACGCATCCTAGCGCACGTTTAATGCAATGTGAATTCTTGTTTTAATGTAAATTCAATAGTGCATATTTGACCATTTCTTCTATGAACTTTTAGGGGAAGTTCAGCCTCCCTTGTTGTCTCAGAGCAATCGGTCCTGGTTTATACAGGAGGAAAACAGCTTTAATTTAAATATAGAAACTCACATTTTTTAACTCTTTGAATTTTAAAAATGTTTTAAAACAAAACACATTGAATTTTATTCCTAATAATAATAATGACAATAAAAATGATAATAATCTTTATATATAGTTAATTGTAAATGCAGTTATTAAATAAATGCGTGTCAAGGTTATGTTTTTGTTTACTTTTGTTTTTGTTTGACTATGTTTGGTATTTATTATTATTTATTTGTGTTTATTGTTGCCATTGTTACTGTTTGTTTTTAGTGGGACTTTTAGTTGTATTTATTTATTATTATATATTATTATTAATATTATATATTATTTATTTGTGTGTGTGTTGTTGCTGTTTGACTTGCTGAACAAACATCCCGTCCAAAAGTCAGATGGTCTTTCAGTTAAAGTTAAATGACTCGTGGACATTTAATTTTTGATGCAGTGCTGTGATTTGACCACAGAGGGGCAGCAGAGAGCTTCATTTGAACTGCATCACTGACACTGAGTCTGTTTAAAATAAAGTATCTACAGGAAGAGAAAGAAATGTTTCATTCATATGTTTCTTTATTAAACTGTGTGTTTTGTGTTTTTACAGAAAGTGAAGGGAAACATTGTTAACACTCGACTCATTGATGCTCAGCTGGAACAGGAAGTGATCTCATGCTGCCTCGTAGAGCTGAAAGAGTTTCCTAAAAGGTTCGTTAACAAAGAGACACACTGTATGTTGAACAGATGTCGGGTCGACATCAGTATTTAGAAGATGTGCATTATTTAAAACAAAACAACTTTTTAGTCCGAGTATGAACAGATCTGTGGGAGATGTTTTAAATGTACACAAAGTTTTCAGCTGAAATCTAATCTGATCATTTGAGTTCTTAAAGAGATTTATCAATTAATAAAAATGAGTTTATCAGTGATGTAGATCACAGTTTATTTAGGTCACATTTAAAGTAGGTCACATTTAAAGAGGCTTCTTCCTCAGACAAAAGTCACTGAAGAGGAGGTAGAGTAAAGTAGCTCAGTCCATAGGGACTTGGGTTGGGAACTAGAGGGTCACCTGTTCGAGTCCCTGTCCGGACCAAAATATGGAGCGTGGACTGGTGGCTGGAGAGGTGCCAGTTCACCTCCTGGGCACTGCCGAGGTGCCCTTGAGCAAGGCACCAAACCCCCCAACCGCTCGAGGTGCCTGACCAAGGGCAGCCCCCTCACTCTGACATCTCTCCACTTTGTGCATGTATAGGTCCTGTTTGTGCATGTGTGTGTCTTTCGGACTTGTGTGTAATTGACAAGCAAGAGTGAAAACATTGAATTTTCCCTCAGGGGGATTAATAAAGTAAATAAACTTAAACTTAACTTAAACTTAAACCTCAGCAGAGAAACATTAAAGGAAATGGCCACTTTAGAATGAAAATACAGACAGTACTTACTGACCCTCATGCCGACAATAAGTCCAGTGTAGTTTTTAATCCACAAAACTCCTTCGGGTATCGGAGGATAACAGCTAGCTGGAATAACAGCTACACTTGAAGTGCATGGAACCCACATTTTGAAAATGTAATAAAACTCCGCTAATGCTTGTGGATTAAAAAACTACACTGGACTTCTTGTCGGCATGAGGGTCACTAAGTACTGTCTGTATTTTCATTCTAAAGTGGCCATTTCCTTTAAATCAGAAAAGTTAAATAAAGACACAGAATGTCTAAGAGCTTCACTACATTGTTTTTTAAATGGTAGAAAGCTGGTGTGGTGACGGCTGTGACAGTCGCGACAGTCATGACAGTCGTGGCGGTCATGACGGTCATGCTTAGAGTTCAGAGACACACTCACTGTGGTTTACAGAAAACAATGATAACATGGAAACGGTCTCCTGCTTTTGTATTTTTGGACCTACGACCATAATTTCACTTTTGCCTTTGTTTAGTTGTAGAAAGTTTTGAGACGTCCAGTCGTTGAGGTTTTCAGTGCATCTTACAGCTCGTTCAGTTCAGGACTGAGGTTATCTGAGACACACAGCTGTGTATCATCAGTATCTAAAGGTGGGATACGTTGTGTTTCTGGATGATGGTTTTCAAGTCTATTTAACAGAATGTTGTGATCAGTTGTGTCGAAAGCGTCACTCGGGTCGAACTGTCCGAGAACAGGAAGATCATTGACTGTTTTGACAAGCTGTTTAAGTACGATGATTCACTGGTGCACGTCACAGAGTTATTCATTATAATTAATTCAATGATCTATAAGACCAATAGAACAGGATCATTTTCATGTCCTGATGATTCAGTTATTAGTGAAGAGGTCAAAGGTCAAACAGCAGCAGGCCGGAAAAACAAGTCCAACTGTCTGAGCAGGAATAAAATAACACACCACCCACAGTAAAAAAATATCAGTGAAGAAGTGAAAGAGGAAGGTGGAGGTGTGACAGCAACAAACTCCAACATGTGCAATCACCACCCTGCTCACAGTAAACACCAAAAATATCAGAAGAAGAAAGAGGAAGGTGGAGGTGTGACGGCAACAAACCAAAAACAGGATCCTGCCCTCCAACATGTGCAATCACCACCCTGCTCACAACAAACCCCAAATACATTTTAAACATATCAGAGGAGAAGTCAGAGAGGAAGGCGGAGGTGTGAAGATGAAAACAAACTCCAACATGTGCAATCACCACCATGCTGCGGGATTTTCCTGTTGAATAACGTGATTTATGACTAACATTGTTTTTGACTGAACTCCAGTGTCACCAAAGTATCAGTGCCATGGTGTACAAATACTGCGTTATAAGTAAATGTAGTGCCACGGTGTACAAATACTGTGTTACTAGTGAAGTTATCAGTGCCCTGGTGTACAAATACTGCGTTATAAGTAAATGTATCAGTGCCACGGTGTACAAATACTGTGTTACTAGTGAAGTTATCAGTGCCCTGGTGTACAAATACTGTGTTACTAGTGAAGTTATCAGTGCCCTGGTGTACAAATACTGCATTATAAGTAAATGTAGTGCCACGGTGTACAAATACTGTGTTACTAGTGAAGTTATCAGTGCCACGGTGTACAAATACTGTGTTATAAGTAAATGTATCAGTGCCCTGGTGTACAAATACTGCGTTACAAGTAAAAGTATCAGTGCCCTGGTGAACAAATACTGCGTTACAAGTAAATGTATCAGCACCCTGGTGTACAAATACTGCGGTATGAGTAAATGTATCAGTGCCACAGTGTACAAATACTGCGTTATAAGTAAATGTAGTGCCCTGGTGTACAAATACTGTGTTACAAGTAAAAGTATCAGTGCCACGGTGTACAGATACTGCGTTACAAGTAAATGTAGTACCACGGTGTACAAATACTGCGTTACAAGTAAAAGTATCAGTGCCCTGGTGAACGAATACTGTGTTACTAGTGAAGTTATCAGTGCCCTGGTGTACAAATACTGTGTTATAAGTAAATGTAGCGCCATGGTGTACAAATACTGCGTTATAAGTAAATGTAGTGCCACGTGTACAAATACTGCGTTACAAGTAAAAGTATCAGTGCCCTGGTGAACGAATACTGTGTTACAAGTTAAAGTATCAGTGCCCTGGTGTACAAATACTGCGTTACAAGTAAATGTAGTGCCACGGTGTACAAATACTGCGTTACAAGTAAAAGTATCAGTGCCCTGGTGTACAAATACTGCGTTACATGTAAAAGTATCAGTGCCCTGGTGTACAAACACTGTGTTGTGTTCTTATTACCTCAGAATGAAAATAACCGCCATGTTTCTACAGTAGCCCAGAATGGACATACCAACCACAGGCTACAGATAGAGACATGTATTCACACTCAGCTCCTCCAGATTATTTTTCCTGGTGTAAATCAGCTCCTCAATACTCACGGAACTCTAACCAGGAGAAGTTTCAGGTGGTTGTAATCAGTAATCAGTAATCTGTAATCCCCCTGAATCTGACACACTATTAAAGAATTAGCATCAAAGTAAAATAGAAGCACTCATCATGCATAAAGGCCTGTTTTAGAAGGTTAATTATTGATGCATGAATGTGTTGATCAGTTTAATGTTGCAGCTGATGAAGGTTCATTTTAATGACTGCTGGGCCAGTAAAACATCAGTATTTATAATCTTGTTTATATTTATTCATATAAAAAATTCAAAATATATTTAATATCAATCATTTGGATCTGTGACTGAACTGAAGCTGTTTGATAAATAAAGAGTAAAACCTCTCTCTGGGATGTTGTAAGGTATAAAATGAAAATACTCCACTGAAGTAAAAGTGCCTCCAGACTGTTGAGTACTTGTGCTTCGTTACGTTGCAGACTGTCTCTGAACTGATGACAGGATGTTTTATGTTAAACTCTGTGTTCTTGTTATTCTGCCCATCCCCCCCGAAGGCTTGTCTCCGTTCAGTCCCATCTAAACAGGAAGTGAGTGTAAGAAACTGATCTGTGTCTCCTCGTCTTTCCAGGTTTGAGACAGAGTTCAGGCATCTCTGCAGCGCTGTCAGACCACAGCCTCTCTGGACACAGTATCATATTACATACATCAACAGCTTCACTGCTTTACAGTAAGTCACATGACTTCCTGAAATTACCCATGAGGCACCATGATGAACCAACGAACTCAGCACGCCTCCAAAACCACAATCTGTCATTCACTCAGCAGGAGCTTCCTGTTTCACTGCCACGGCTGCACAACAACATACAGCCTGTTCAGACATGTGCTAAGCTAGCAGGAAGTAATGCCTCTGTGTTGTTTTTACCTTCAGAATAAAAGCTCAAACTAAAGTGTATTGTTTGTCAGGGTTAAAAACTGTCTTCAGCTTATCAGAACACCATCACTACAAGACTGTATTTATATAAACTATTTAACCATCATCACCAGACTGTATTTATATAAACTATTTAACCATCATCACCAGACTGTATTTATTTAAACTATTTAACCATCATCACCAGACTGTATTTATTTAAACTATTTAACCATCATCACCAGACTGTATTTATATAAACTATTTAACCATCATCACCAGACTGTATTTATATAAACTATTTAACCATCACCACTAGACTGTATTTATATAAACTATTTAACCATCACCGAACCAGACTGTATTTATATAAACTATTTAACCATCACCACCAGACTGTATTTATAGCATAACATGTGAGAACACGGTTCAGGTTAAAAATATTGAAGTTACATTCAAGTAAAAGTACGACAGTCTTCAGTACGATGATGTAAAAATACTGCAGTACAGTAAAATAATACGTGATAACCTCCATCAGTGATGCTGTTTGTCCTCCTGCAGGGAGCACATGAACGTCTATAAGGACACCAGTCCACAGGAAGTGAGAGCCTTCAGAAAAGAGGCAGAATGTCTGATCACCAGACTCATACAGGAGCTGGAGGAGCAGTTCAAAGAGGAGGTCAAGGTATAGTTACACATCAGTATTATTATATCAGAGAGCGGCCATGTTGTTTTGTAGTTTTATAACAGAGGAACTGAGAAAAGAACACAGAGTTCTTGACACTATATTTGATGCTTTTGAGTCAGTTACTGTAAGACGAGACGGGATGAGACAAGACCAGACAGTACCAGGATACCTGTCCAAGGGCAGTCAGTTACTGTAAGACAAGACGAGACAAGACAAGACAATCAATCAATCAATCAATCAATTTTATTTATAAAGCCCAATATCACAAATCATAATTTGCCTCAAAGGGCTTTACAGCATATGACATCCCTCTGTCCTTATGACCCTCGCAGCAGATAAGGAAAAACTCCCCCAAAAAAAACCTTTAACGGGGAAAAAAAAACGGTAGAAAGGTGGTATCCTGATACTACTCAGAACCGTGATACTTTCACTGGTATCGTACCGTGGGTCCCAATTTTGGTACCGTGACAACACTAGTCCGAGGACACCAGGTGGACAGGTAGAGAATAACAATGAGGTGGGGATGTTACTGGGAGGAGGGTCAGATGACTGGGACCAGTCTGAGGAGACCTGGTGGACAGGTAGAGAATAACGCAGATGGGGCTGTGGCAAGATAAAAGCACCCTGTCTTCAGTTGTTTTGTGTCGTTGCTTCCTGTTTCTCCAGCCGTACCTGAGGAGGATGATGACGAAGAAGTGGCTCACCAGTGATGAAGACTTTAAGCAGCTTTCCAGTCGGACAGAGACGCTGTCTCAACACTGTGCTCTGATGAGGCCCCCATACGTCCAGGTGAGGAAGAGGAGGAGACAGACAGGAATTTCCAGCATTTACCAAGAACTTTATTAACTTCATCTACCAGACAGACTATTGATTTCCAGGAAAGACCTCGCCCCCTAATAATGATGGCTCACTGCCAAAGTGTCGGACATAATCCGATAAAGATTTCCTGTCCCGCTGTCGTGAGACAAATCCCACTCATGTAACTGGGAACAAACTGGTTTCATTAGACATTTTAGATTTGTGTGTTTTTAGTTTAGAAACAGTTTATGATTCAGAATATCAGATAAAAATAATTTTTTCGGTCTTATTTGAAATCACCTCAGAGGTCAGGGGAGGAAATCCTGATTTACTGTTCTGTTTGGCCTGTTGGAAGTTCCAGTGAATGGATGTGGGCACCATTGTTTGGGGCCGGATGCTGCAGCTGCAGAAAGGATTAAAGCCTGGAGAAATGAATAGGTGGAAGTGGAGGTATTATATCAGGTGATCTGATGGCTGCTCGTCGTGTGACTGACACAAATAAAGAAGACCACACTTACACCCTTTGTTTTTTTTACTGCCCATCCTGTTATTCTGCAGCCTCACCCCCCCCCCCCCCCCCCCCCCCCCCCCCTGTCTCTGGTTGGGGTGGTGG
>NC_065519.1:1277102-1288761 GCF_006386435.1 Epinephelus moara | reverse complement strand
CCCCGCCCCCCCCCTGTGTGTGTGTGTGTGTGTGTGTGTGTGTGTGTGTGTGTGTTTGTGTTACCTGGCGACAGGGGTTTGCGGATCGTATGCACCACCATGTGGTGAGGGAATATGTCGGCCAGCTGATGAAGAGCAACTACTCGTGCAAGAACCGGAAACACGAGAAGGCGGCGAGTAAGATGCGTGTGCAGTGTGGACAACTCCGTGATCTCTTTGACGACATGGTAATTAATTCTTTAACTTCCACATTAACTTAAGCAGCAGGTTTCCTGTTTGGCTCCTCTGATTTTTAACTTGTGATGACGAGATGTTAAAGTCATGGTCTCCAGAAAATAAAAGTCCGTGCTGTGATAATGAAAACTGAAGTAATGGGCGTGTGGGAAAATTTACCACCGTCTGTGTGGACATCCGATCAGTGTTGATGGAAAACGTAGTCAGTTGAAGCAGTGAATTCCTCAGTGTGTGTTATATTGAAACAGAGAGCTGAGTCCTCCTGCTGATCAGTTTAGTGTTCAGACCCTAACACACCAAACCCACAACAGAGAACCAGTAGCTATGAAAGCCAACCGTTACCAATACAACATCAACCAAACAGCAGCCGAACGGTACCAACAGTGCAGGACACGCCACAAAATCCAGAGCGACAGACGCTCACTGACGACTGACCTTTGGCTCGGTGCGTCAGGACCATTAGGAGACAAAAATAATTGGTCATCTGGTCATCTGACTTCTCAGCCCTACTGCTCCCGGATTTCTTTTCTAGTTTATCTTGGGAACCTGAAGAAGAAAAAAGTGGCACAAAAACAGCACCACCTGTCGCCGTTTGATCTCATCGGCTTACGTACTGGAGGGCTGCCATTGGCATCTGCAGCCTCGGCTACTCTCCGCTACATTCCTTCGGCTGTCTACTCTAGCTTAATATCACTCAGCCAAAACACTAACATCCTCTGCACTTATATTTTGGGATGCTATTTCACTGTTGGAAATTTAATTTGCATTAAAAGTGAAAAAAGGAAGGAAGGAGCGTTACCTGGATACCTAGAGGCGGGGCTCTCTCTGCCTCCAAAAACTTCAGATGACGTCAGATGACGGTGATGGAGGCAGGAAGAACATTGTTCTCAGTCAGTGTCACACCCACTGATTAATTTATCATTGCAACTATCTACGTTTAATTTACCATCAACACTAAAAATAAATCTTGATCATAGTTTCAGGTTGCTCAGATAAAAATCACAACACTCGGAGTCCAAAACATAATTAAACTCAGTATTCATTTTTATATTCATTTTAAATTTATTCTATTTTTTTTTTTTTTCTGTGGTAGAAGTCGAGCTGTGAGTGGCTTCACGCCGTAGGAGACGACCTGAGTGACCTCATTGGACAGAAAAACAAGGCAGATATAAAGAACTACCTGCAGCCTTTAGTGGAGCATTACCCCGACTTCAGGTAATCATCACTAACTCATGTTGTTGTTCTGTAAATAAACTGCAGAAACCTTTAAAATCAATCCAAGAAAAGTTCAGCAGTCTTCCCTTTACTGAACTCTGACTCTGACAGATTTGATTCATACAGTGGAATCGAACCTTCTTCAGGTGTTTGACATGTGGTGGTTTTGATCAGCCTGACAGGCCGCTAACATCTGTAGCTCAGTATTTGTTGTTTCATGTCTCTGCTACAGCGTTTGCTGTGACTGGAGGCTTCATGGTTTAATGGTGTCTGTCTGTCACTCCCGTCCTTACAAACACAATATCTCTCCCAGAATTTCTTCAGATTTTGGCACAAACATTCACCTGGACTCAACAATGAACTGATTTGAATATTGTGGTCGAAAGTCAAAGGTCAGCGTGACCTCACAAAATATGTTTTTGGCCATAACTGAAGAATTCATACACTAATTCTGACAAAACTTGACACAAATGTCTAACAGGATAAAATAATAGTCAAAAGGTCAAAGGTCAGCTTCACTTCGACATTATCGTGTTTTAATGCCATATCTCAGGAACAGACAATGGTTAAACAAGTTGGCGTTGGTGCTGTCAACAACACGCTGCAAACAATTTACAAATGTTGAAATGAATTTAACAAAAGACATTGTGAACAACTTAAAGCCTTCTTTTCTCTTCTGGAGAAACATGTCAGAACAGACCAGCACGAGGGACAGACGGCGTCAGACTGACTACAAACAATCAACCTGAGGAAAATCAACCTGATGGTCAAAGGTCCTGGTCTCTGAAATAATAAAAGAAACCAGAGAATTCTGCATCAAAACTTTTGGAAACTTTGGAACGTTAAAGAAGGAAATAAATGAATTAAGAGAAGGCATCGGACAACTGAAAATAAAAAAGGATGCAGCAGAATTAAGAATGGCAGAAAAAGAGGACACGGAAATCTATAAGACCCAGGTGCTTCTCCACAGACTGCATCTACAGGAACAACTGGAAGCTAGATGTCGAGCTAAAGAATCTAAGAATTTTATTCAGCCTGAAGAAAGTGAAGAAAAACAATAAATCTGATACAATAGAAAGTAACAATAGAAATCTTGATTTCTGCGCATTTCAGGCATGTGGATAGTGACTGGGACAGAGCGTAACAAGGGCTGAAGTGGCTGGATGAGGGCGTCTAGCGTGGCAAAGTAGCAAACAAAATCTGAATTTCAGGTTAAAGTAGGCCACCACTGAACGTGAAACAACGATCTGGCAGAAAGTGGAATGATGAGCTGGGCTTTATACTGCAGAGTAGGGTGTGGTGATCAGGTGATGATAAAATCATTACTGCTAAGGGCTAAAGGAATACAAGGCTCAATAGAGCTGTGACTCTCACACCACGTTTACACATAGCCGGGTATTTAGAGAAACAAATATTTCCCCCCCTCCGTTTTCAATAATAACATCGTGCACACAACATCGTTTTCAAAAATGTTGTCATTTACATAAACCCGGATAAATACGCCGTCGAGCGCCGTCATAACTATGCCAAACCTATGGGCGGCAGTGTAGGGAGAAGGATGAAGCCATGCAAGCCAATCAGAATCCTCAGAATCGACAACAACAACAACAACAACAACGAATGAGACGCGCGACTTCCTGTTCGTTTCAAAACAGTAAACATGGCGAGAGGTTTGTTTGTGTGGACTGACAGTGAAGTGGAGCTACTCCTAAATGTTGCTTTAAACGCCGGATTTCCACTGGATGCGTGTCCGTTGTGGAACGGCAGCGCTGGTTATGTTTTATTTTGTTTGTGTGCACGACTTGCTGCCCCGCACGATCTGCTCTGTGCTGAATTGCTGCATTGTGCTCCAGCGTCCGGCAAAAATAGAAGTCCTGCGTTTCTGTTGCTCTGGAGTGCCAGAGCTAAGACGGAGCTGGAACGCAGCACGGCCGCAGCCGGTGGAAACACACACATTGACTAGAATTGAATCCTATCGGCTCTGCTGCCGTGCCGGAGCGGAGACGCAACCGACACGCATCTGGTGGAAAAAGGCCGTAACAAAGCGTTACACGCATCTGGTGGAAAAAGGCCGTAACAAAGCGTTTGCACAAACGTAAAATTGAGTACCACCTTAACAGCATCCATGATCAGTAGCCAAACAAAGTGTAAACATAGGTCGCTCACATGACGTCAAGCATTTGCTGGCGCATGCTGTGACGTTTCAGAACCTAATACCACATTTCACCCAGTTTAGACGGCAACACATAAACGGTGTTTTCAGAAATCTCCACTTTGGCTGGAGTTTTTACAAATGATCGTTTTCTGTGAAAAAAACTCAGTTTGCGTGTAAACAAGAGGCCAAACCGCATAAAAATATGTGTGTTTTTCCTACGTGTAAACGGGGTATCAGTCAGCCTGGCTACAGTGCTGAAAAGACACCTGGGGTTGTTCTTATTTTCTTCTATTAATGCTGAGTAATAGTTTGCTCTGCCATTGCGGAGGCCCCTCTTATACGTTTTGAGACTGTCTGCTAAAGGACATTCTTCCAGTTTTGTTAATCGCCAATTCCTTTCAAATTTTCGCGATATTTGTTTTAATTTTCATGGGGATGTGTTAAAGTCTTTCTGATTGTGAATTTAATTGTTGTGCATCGACATAAGCAGAACAAATGAAAAATGAAATCTGAACCACTTCTGCTCTCAACACCCCAACATGATGAGTAGCAGCCAGTCACAGCACACGGTGGGATCAGCTATAGCTGTGAATAAATAACTGTAGTGAAGTACAAGTATCCAGCACTACAAAATTGGAAAACTCCAGTAAAGTACACGTACCTTAAAAACATACTCTCAGATCGAGTTTATTTATTTTCATATTTAAAGCTTCATTTCAGCTAAATTAATTTAACTTTGACAAATAGGGTCACATATGTAAAGAAACATAAGATTTGGGCTTATGTTATCTGTAGGTGAAACATATTTATGTTTAACCAGCCCAAACAGAAGCTTCAGAAAAAAACGTTTACCAAACGCTGAGCTGAGCACTCAGGTTAATGATATTAATACCAGCAGCAGCTCGGAGCCAGCTGAGGTCATCCAGGTTGAAGACGGGGATTTCTGTCTCATTAGAGTTCAGTTTCTCATAAACCAGGAAGGTTTGTGAAAGTGAGACATGTCAGAGTGCTGCCACATGTCTCTGTGTTGACAAGCAGCTAAACAAGTCAAAAAAAAAACCCAGAGTGAAGACATTTAACCAACATCCTGATTTTAATTACACTTTGAAAAGTTTAGAAAAGTTTCCATCTCTTGTAAATGTGGAAGTGTTTGAGTGAGAGGACCAAATTTTATAGCTGTGCTGGAATCCCCCTATTTCATAAAACTCAGCAGAAGAATGAGGAAGTGATGATGAAATAATAAGAGTTAAAAAACTGAAGTTACATGTTTTCAATTATTGAATTACTAAAAGAAACAGCAGTTTTGGTCTGATCGATAAAAAAAAAAAAAAACCTGAACTCATGCCCAAAAATTTAAATGATCAGTTTATCTCAAAAACAAAAACACACGTTCTTCCTCTTCAGTGTAGAGCTGTTAATCAGTCTGACAGTTCAGGTGTGAGCTGTAGAGATGTTAGAGATATCAGCTGTAGAGATGTTGGAGATATGGGCTGAAGAGATGTTAGAGATATCAGCTGTAGAGATGTTGGAGATATGGGCTGAAGAGATGTTAGAGATATGAGCTGTAGAGATGTTGGAGATATGGGCTGAAGAGATGTCAGAGATATGAGCTGAAGAGATGTTGGAGATATCAGCTGTAGAGATGTTGGAGATATGGGCTGAAGAGATGTTAGAGATATCAGCCGTAGAGATGTTGGAGATATGGGCTGAAGAGATGTTAGAGATATCAGCTGTAGAGATGTTGGAGATATGGGCTGTAGAGATGTTGGAGATATGGGCTAAAGAGATGTTGGAGATATCAGCTGTAGAGATGTTGGAGATATGAACTGAAGAGATGTTGGAGATATGAGCTGTAGAGATGTTGGAGATATGGGCTGTAGAGATGTTGGGGATATGGGTTGTAGAGATGTTGGAAATATGGGCTGTAGAGATGTTGGAGATATCAGCTGTAGAGATGTTTGACATATGAGTTGTAGAGATGTTGGAGATACCAGCTGTAGAGATGTTGGAGATATGGGCTGTAGAGATGTTAGAGATATGAGGTGTAGGAGATATGGGCTGTAGAGATGTTGGAGATATGGGCTTTAGAGATGTTGGAGATATGGGCTGTAGATATTTTGGAGATATGAGCTGTAGAGATGTTGGAGATATGGGCTGTAGAGATGTAAAATGTATGTCTTGTAAAACTGATTAATTTCTCTTTTCAGAAATCACAACCCATTTATTGAAGATAATCCACAGACCTTGTTGGGAGCAGTTTCATGCAGGAACTAGTTTCTGTGTACCAAACTACACCCACCAAGTGAATCACTGCGCAGAAGAAGTGTACATCTACTGGTAGCTTATCTAGCTTCATACTTGTGTGTTTTTCAGTGTAATTTTCCAGCTTTAGAAATAAAAGCTCAGTTTATTTTAATCAAACCAAAAATAATTCAGGATTTATCTTCTGCAGTTTTAAAAAGGTGCACACAGGTTACCACATGATCTTAACTCAGCGCAGTGGTGGAAAGTAACTATAAACATTTATTACCTCGTACAAATCTGAGGTACTTGAATATTTCTATTTTCTGTTACTTTACGCTTCAGAGAAAAATATTTAACTTTTTACTCCATTTATGTGACAGCTTTAGCTACTTTGTTGATTCAGATCAACAACATAGAATATAATCAAATTAATTATCAATCAATCAGTAATCATAAACAGATTTTCTACCGTCTGTGCTTCCAACAGTCGAGTGACATTTAATCAAAATCAACCAATCAGGCAAAATAAACTAAATGATAAAATGTTGATGTTGAAATGTTTGAAATTAATCCACATCATTTGGTCACTGCTGTGTTCAGGGTTGACAGGTTTGGGTTTGTCGTTGTTGTTGACTTAAATATCCTCTGTTGTTGTTGTTGTTTGTAAAACTGATCTAAGAAAAAAAAACTATATGTTTCTTGTTTTTGTACAAATGTCATTTAGTGAGTGAAGTTGACTTTAAAAAGGAGAAACAAAAATAAACAAACGTCTCTGGAGGAGTGTGTGTGTGTGTGTGTGTGTGTGTGTGTGTTTTAAATGAAGTTGTAGCTGAAACATCGTGCACACGGTGTGATGTTGGTGGTGATGAAGAGTGAGGACGCTGTTTAACATGCTGCAGCTTCATTAAATATCGAACCTGTAAACTGACGTCAGCATCTCGCTTTGTGTTATGTTGGTTGAGTGAATATTTCCACAGACTGACATCGTTACACTGAGGGGAGGAAACGTCACAGTGTTGTTTTACTCATTGGTGGGTGGAGTGTGTTTGTTGTTCTGATGAGCCTGCAGTCAGCGACAGACTGTGCTGCATTGTTCCTGGTCCACTGATGAATAAAATGTCTGAATGTGTTTTCTTCTCCACCTGCAGCAGGAAGCACCTGGTCGCTGTGCTGTACTTCAGAGGCCTGGTGAGAGGACGTGAACACCAGCTGATCCTCCAACGACTCACAGAGCTGAAGAAGAAACTGGGCAGCGGCGACAGAAGCCAAGTTTTATTTGGTGACATGCAGGTCACCATTAACACAGACTGCTTGTCCAATATGCCTTTCTCCTGCCTCAACATCCTGCTGCCCGACAACTAGTGCAACATGGAGGACGACGAGTCGCTGAGTGGAGGAAAAATAGGTGGTTTGACACTTTATGACAAAATTGAAAGGTTGTTATTCTCAGACACAGCCTTCTAAACTCAAACTGAACCTTTAGCACTGAACCAGGTTTCATTCCACAGCTGCTAGTTATCACAGGGTTTACTGTGGACTTCTGCAATTATTCTCTTTACCACTGAGGGTTTGTTGGTGTTCAGGAGGTCAGGAGTGAATTTTAAATGTTCTGAAGCACAAGATGAAATGAATAAAATTCTGTGTTAATGTGTAGACATGACCGTCAAGATTGGGTGTGGTGTCATCTTCAGACAGAAGTATTCAGATGAGTACAAACACCACACTGTGAGAGTACTTCAGTACAAGAAAAAGTTGCAGTGCATTCAGAAGTGAAAGTGTGTGATTATCAGTTTGTAGAAATAGTTTCAGCAGCTGTGTCCTTTAAACAGTTAAAAATGATTCTCATGTTTTTATATAACTAGTTAATACTGACGAGTCATCTGACGTCTGTTCTTCTGAAATTTAAAACTGGTTCCACATGTTGATTGAAGTCTGACGAATGTAGGAATGCCACATGTTACCACTTACACAACTCATTAAATGTGTTTCTCATTGAGAGTTTCTGGCTCTATGAGAAACTGCAGGATTGTTTTCTGGGAACAAAAACTTTTTTTGTAAACTGAAATTCACTCAAAGATTTATGAAACTTCCTGTGAGGATAAAGGTGAAGCTCTGAGCAGACAAACCAGTCAGAGACACCGCTCTCATTAACACTAGTTTGTAGTTGAATCATACTGTTGTAGTAAAATGTGTCCTGTGTGACGACAGCATGTTGTCGGGCGTTAGTTTGAGTTCAAAGTGTCAGAGAATAAAAACTGAGTGACGTGTTGTGATGGAGGAGTCGACAGTACCAGACTGTGAAGGAAGAATTTATCATGTATAAGGATGAAATCTGTTTTTGTCTCCATGATGATGAAACTTTGAAACAACTGAAGCTTGATGTGATTTTCTTTCAATATTTGCTGTTTTCATTTTAATCTTGTGTTTATAAATAGTTAATGTGTTTGATTGTTAAAAACGTGGAAAAAAATCAGGGTTTCAAAACTTTTTCTGAACTGAACGTTCTCGTGAATCCTGACAATCTTAAGAATTTAAATATGAAACACATCTGTGTTAGATTTCCCCCTCCATGTATGACAAACTCAAATGTTTTAAACTTATTTTATCATTTTTTAATAAAACATAAAACAAAGTCTCATGAATCTCTTATGACTCCATCTGGCATAGGGGCGGCTGTGGCTCAGAGGTAGAGTGGGTTGTCCACCAATCGGAGATCAGCGGTTCAATCCCGGGCTCCTCCAGGCTGCATGTCGAAGTATCCTTGAGCAAGACACTGGACCCCAAATTGCTCCCGATGGCTGTTCCATCGGTGTGTGTGTGTGTTAAAACTGAGTAACTGAGTGGCACCTTGTATGGTAGCCTCGGCCACCAGTGTATGAATGTGTGTGTGAATGGGTGAACGTGACTCGTAGTGTAAAAAGCGCTTTGAGTGGTCACTAGATGACTAGAAAGGCACTGTACAAATGCAGGTCCATTTACCATTTACCATCTGTGTGTTGATAAATCAGCCACCAACAAGTTTATCAACGCTGAAAACAAGCACTAAGTTTTTAAATTAAATGGTCAAATGGTCAAATCTTTCAATATCAAACATCTGTAAATCCACTTTAAATATTTTAGTACTCACATTTAAAAACCGTAATCTTCAAAATTCAGCCCAGTAACCTGAAGAAAATGTTGCCACTGTACATCTCTGTAAACCGTGAACATGTTCCATACATACAAGCTTTTGTGATGTGATGTAGTTTATGAGCTGTGTTGTCAGGAGAGGGAGGGGACGGTGTGACACCTGAGATATCCGCCAAGTAGCACATTGCGGTTCAACACCAACAAACAACACCGATCAGATTTTACCAACACATCGCCGTATTTCCTATCTGGAAAGTTCCCCCAAACACAATAATGATCCAAACCATGACAAGTTTCAATGGATCTGCTAAAAAAATAACATACTGAAGTAGCATATCTGCTATATAACAATGTATTAATGTAATGTATCTGCTATATAACAACATACTCATGTAATGTATCTGCTATATAACAATGGATTAACGTAATGTATCTGCTATATAACAACATACTATTGTAACGTATCTACTATATAACAATGGATTAACGTAATGTATCTGCTATATAACAACATACTATTGTAACGTATCTGTTACATAATGTACTAACGTAACGCATCTGCTACATAACAACGTGCTCATGTAACATATATGCTACATAATAAAGTACTAATGTAACATAATCTCACAATTCAATATGAACCCTATTTCATTCAATTATTTAATTCCAATAGCGGATGTCAAAACACAGCCAGGGCACACTGACAATTCCACTGCTGTAAAACTGAGCATGGGGTTCAGTGTCAGCTAAATACAAGCTGCTTTATAATGCCATGCTTTTTGTAGTCAGTAATCAATGTACTGGTTCTAGTCACTGTTTAGTAGTAGTGTATTTTAGTTTCCTAAATGCTATCTAATATTAGCCCCACATCTAATTAATATTGTAGTTTGCATATTTAGATGTAGTTAGATAGCCGCACCTGAATAGACAGGATGTGCCAGCGCGGGAGATGCCTGGAACATGTTCATAGTGAGTACTCTGAGAATCCCAAGATCCCCTGCACTATTGTAGATGGGGCAGCCATCATTCAGATGCTGAAACTAACTTCTGTAAAGACCTTCAGTGACCCAAGAGATCTTCATTCCACATTTAGCCAGAAAACTTTCGATACCTTGCAGCCCATGTCTTGCAGTAGGGCTAGGGCCTAAGAAAGCAAGTGTTCTACCAATGTTCCATGCATTGATGGGCTGTGACACTGTATCAAAAGGCAATTCATAATGGTGTGGTAAATAAATTTAAGAAATTGTGTCCTCAAAATCAAATTATATCCATCACACATGAGAAAAATGTTTGTTGCTGGCCATTTTGAAAAATGGCTGCCATGGACGCCATATTGACAATTCAAGATGGCTCCATATCCAATTATTATCAGAATGTCTTTGGCTATAAGTGTACAAATCTCATGCTTCTAATTCTTACACATAATGTTATATATATACATATATAATGATAGTTATCACATAATGTTATATATACATATATAATGATACAGTTATCACATAATGTTATATATACATATGTAATGATAGTTATCACATAATGTTATATATACATATATAATGATACAGATATCACATAATGTTATATATACATATATAATGATAGTTATCACATAATGTTATACATAGCCTATATAATGATACAGTCATTATATAATGTTATATATACATATATAATAATCAGTCTTGCTCTAGCCCATGCGTTGTTTCTATCTCGAAGGAGACTATTTAGCTCAGGAGAAAACCAGGGATTATTGCGACCTTTTACTCGCAATTTGTAAAAAGGAGCATGTTTGTTCAAAATATTCAGGAAACCATCAGAAAAGAATTTCCAGGCCAGTTCCACTTCACCAATAAGATTAAGTCTGCTCCAATCAAAATTATACAGATCATGAAAAAAAGCTTGCTCACAAAAACGTTTAAGGTCTCTTTTGATAAGCAGTCGGGGCTTGGCTTTAGGGAGCTTAGCCTGCCTGACAGTTGCAATGACACAATGATCACTGATATCAATTGCAAAAATGCTTATATCAGAGTATTTATGTGGAGCATTTGTCAAGATCAAATCAAGCAATGATGACTTCTCGAGACATTTAAAATTTGGACATGTTGCCGCCTCAACAAGTTGAGTCAGATTAAAAGAATCACACACCAGTTTGAGGTTATCTGATGCTTAAGTCAACCAGTCGCAGTTCAGATCCCCCACTAGCAGTAGCTCATTTGAGTTGAAATTAGACAGATAATGTGCTAATGAGGTTAGGGCTTCAGCACTAGCAGAGGGTGGCCTGTAGCATCCAATAATATTAATAAATTGACTCTGAGCAAGATCAAGTTTTAAAGCCAGCAGTTCAAATGGCTTGCAGATGGACACTGAGGATAAAAGACTAATATGAAATTAGTTTTTTGCGTATACAGCGATTCCGCCTCCTTTCCTGGGGACATCGCAGCGATGTACAGTATACCCCTTTATACTGATATCTTTATCTGGAACTGACTTACCAAGCCAAGTTTCTGATACAACAATAATATCATCATCCGTTGAACGGGCCCAAATTCTGAGACAGGCGAGCGGCTGAGGAAGGGGGTAGAGTGAAGATTGTCCCTCGCTGCGGGGAGAGGAGAGAGGGCTTTCATTGTGCCGATGGTGGCTTGGAACCCCCCCCCCCCCCCCCCCCCCGCCCGCGCC
>NC_065519.1:1266244-1275871 GCF_006386435.1 Epinephelus moara | reverse complement strand
TGTGAGGTGGGATGGATTATCTCGGCAAAGGAGAAGTGCTCACTAACACAGATTTAGACAGATTTGTGAACAATATCTGTGAGAAATGGTCTTTTGTGTGTATAGAAAATGTTTTAGATCTTTGAGTTCAGCTCATGAAAAATGGGAGCAAAAACAAAAGTGTTGCATTTATATGTTTGTTCAGTGTATAAAGTTTTTCCTCAGTACAGAAAGGTAAGCAAGCAAAAGCAACATCTCAAGGTTAAAAGAATCTGAATACCAAAAAGTCAACTCTGACATAGCTTTTGAGTAAGGTAGTGTTTCACCCACAACACTGGGTCTCACTAATGGAGAATAAATAGCCATGCTTCCGCTCTGGTTTAAGGACCCATGATCGTAAACCTGAACTTTCTTGCAGACAAACTGAAAACATCCTATTTCCTGTATAGACTCAGTTTTGTTTGTTTCCACCTGTTCAGCTGTGGTTACTGGGGCACTGTCTGTTAGTTTCACAAGATGTCTTTCTCTTTTGGTGCTGAGGCAACTCTGAACAGGTCTAACCCTCTGAGCAGGTCTGACCCTCTGATCAGGTGTGGCCCACCTAGATACTTTCACTTTTCATTCACATCTGAACATCTGCAAAATATGATATGATACGTCATTACAATATGATATTGTGATGTTTTGTCAAGTTTAGTCCTCATTTCAGTTCTGCATTTCCTGTTTTATTTTGTCTCCTCTCATTTCAGATTAGTTCCTGTCACGTTTCCCTCTGGTGTGATTACCTGCCCCGCCCTAATTTGTTGCACCCGTGTCTCATTGTCTTCCCTCTCCTCATGTATTTAGTCTGTGTGCTCCCTCCTGTCAGTGCCAGTTTGTCTCAGTAGCTCTACTAACGTTCCAGCCTTTTGTTTCCTAGCGTCAGGTACCAAGTGTTTTGTCTTTTGCTGTTTTTTGGACTGCGACTCTTTCTTGCCCTTTTTGGTACTGCTTCACCTTTACCTGCCGTCTTCATTAAAGACTGTGTATTTGAAAAGCCCTTGTGTCCTTGAGTCGTGCGTTTGGGTCTACTCCATGTGTGAAACCTTGTCAGATATGAAATGTTGCATCGATATGATGCGACTTAGATTCATGGAGTGAAAACAAATCCCTGTTTAAGGACACACACACAGAAACACAGAAATGCACTCTGGTGGTCGAGTTGTTTGTTTCTGTGTAACCACACTAAGACACACACACACACACACACACAATGTGTATGTTAGTATTGTCGGTGTTGATCCACAGTCTGCAGCTTGGCGGGTGTCTCAGGTGTCACACCTTCCACCATCCCCTCATCCCCCCTTTATGACACAGTCACCTCATAAACTACGTCACTTCAGGGTTAGAGTTAACAGAGTCGTTCCTGGAGAACTCTGCAAGAGCCATGACTTTAATCAATTTCATCGATCAGATCAGATGAAATCTTTTGTTCTGCAGTTTGAGTAACAACAGTTTTAAACTGAAGTGCGCTGCGTGTTCTGTTAACAACTCTTTATATCTATCAATCACTGATTAACATGATTAAAAATAAAAGTTGTCGTGGCCAGATTTTACATTTAAAACTCAAACTTCTCTGTTTTCTACAGACGTGTGAACTGATTTATTTCAGGGCAGTTTGTGAAGTGAACCACAGTCAGCTTTGTAAGGCGCTTTGAAAGGTCAAACAGCTTAAGTTCATTTCATAGAAAAAGGAACTTAGTGATGAATGATGTGTCTGTATGTAGGGATCAATAATTGTTTCTATACATTTAAAACACCTTCCTCACAGTGTGAGTTTTAAACTGCATGGTATTTTGAAACCATTCTCACATCATAATTGTGAGCTCTTACAGGAAACAATCATAAATGGAAAGCAGAGCGAACTTTGTCAACGTATGACTTAACCAACATCCTGACATCTGTCACTCAGCATCTGTGTTCAGTCGGAGGAAGTGGACACACCTGTGAGCACCATGTGTCTGACGCTTCGCTGCTGTTTCGCTTGCAGATCCTGTAGAGCACCAGGTAAGAAAACCTGTCATCAGCAGGGTCTGAACTACATGTGGCACTTTGATCAGGTGTATTTGTATTAAGATGTTTTAAGAAGTGAAGTGTGGTTGCAGCGTCACGTTTTCCAGAGCAGATTATCAGAGACAAACTAAAGACACATTCAGACAGCGTCCCTGACTGAGGTGAAGAAGATTTAACTGTATGACTGATGATGACAGGAGCTGACAGCCGACACTCTAATGTCTTCAGGACAAGTCTCTAAACATCCTGCTGAAAATCTGAAGACACAACACAAGGTCAAACACTCCTCATCCGATCTAAATAAAATAATAATAAAATAAATAAAATGTAATGAATCTTTTCATAAATGTGAATGAGATATTTTAGCTTAAAAAAAGTGTCAAGCACAGAATGTGAAAAGAGTTGAGGGTCTAAATATTTGGTTAAAATATTAAATATAATATAAACAGTCAAATCATAAATACATTCATTTATTTGTTGTTTTAATCATGCTTACACAATAAAATGTAAGTTGCATCCCGTCATGCTACACACACACAGAACATACTCATACATATGTTAGTGGGACTGAGGCTTGTTTAAAAATAAATTGTCTGTCGTGTGTGAATGTTGGACGCTGCTGAATGAGGTCGAGTTGAAGAAGCTGTGTTAATGTCTGGAGGTACGTTGCTGGCCGGACGGCAGCAGGGTGAACCAGCTGTGGCTGCTGGGTGGGTGATGTCTTTGTTAATATCGTCTGTGCAGCAGCACGATATGAGGAAAATATGCAATAATGCTGTTAAATATCACAATAATTATATTACAATAACAATAAATACAATATCCAAGGCACAAAAAATACAGCAAATAGCTTTTAATAAAATAAAGAAAAAATATTTCCAACAATCTTTTATTAAACAAATAAAAAACTGAACACAAAATATAAATAGAATAAAAATAGAATGACCGATTTTAAAGTTTCACAGTCGGTCACGATGAGTTTATGAGTTTATCGTGTGAGTTCACGCTGTGATGACTGTGAAATCACTGACGGTCAGTTTTAATCACCTGCTGCGTGCTGTTTCCAGTCAGGATGTTTTCTTGTCTGTAACAGTTAAAACAAACTTTGGAGGGAAGTTTTTAAGAATTAAATCCATCTCAGTTTTTTTTTTTTTTTTAACCAGGAGAGACATGTGACCGTGACATCTCCTCTAAAACCAAGCATCAACCTTCAGGGCTGAACAATGAAGCCCAAAGTGAGTCTGATTGACAGGTTGTTTGCTCACAGTGTCCTCAGCTTTTCGGTCAGATCCCCATCGATCCTCCGCCGCTCCACCCGCTCAGACAGTCACTACTTTACAGTCTGTGGCTCCACCTCAGCTCCATCAGTGTTCGATCAGGTGCAGCTCGACACCTGAAAACAAAACTGTGTCTGCAGGATCATTAGTTTAAGGAACATGTATTGTTTGACCTGCTGGTGGCTCTGTGTGTGTAGGTAGGACTCATCCTGTGGGGAACACGAACGTCTTTCCAAAGTTTCACAACAATCCATGAACTCACTGTTGAGATATTTGACTCCTAAAAGTTGAGAGGAGGGTAGTGTCGCCTCAACGCTCTAAAAATAGTCCAGCCTCTGTGTGTGTGTGTGTGTGTGTGTGTGTGTGTGGACTTTCCACCACTCATTTACATTATCAGTGGGCAGAGCCTATCGTCCTGTTGCTGTTTAAAGACCTCCCCAGCTCAGAGCAGCTGTAGAGTTTCTAACAGAGCAGACAGATCATCGGGGTGAGTCGCAGCTGAAACAAAGAATTATTATAGTCCTTAGAAAGTTTCTGATTAAGTTATTCAATCACTGATAAGTCTGATGTTTGAGGATTTTTTAAAAAGCATCTTGTTTTCACAGTTACAGTGAATGTTATGTCTGTATTTTTATTGACTTTAATTCTCATGTCCTGTTTTTATTTTTTTTTGCTGTTGTTTTTATTTTGATTAACAAACATTGGACATATGTTTTTGTGTCCATGTAGATTTTTCAAAGGATCTCTCAGACTGTTGGTCTCGTGTCTCCTCTCGGATAATGATGCTGACAGAGACGGAAGGCTTCAGGTGGAACTTTCTTCCAGGGTTTAACTTCAGGAGAAACCCCAGACGTCAGGCAGGTGTCAACACCACCACCAACAACACCACCACCACCACCACCGATGGACACGACTCACCGAGCGAACAGATTCCCCAAACTGGTCAGTGAAGCTACATCGCTATAATCAGCAGATAACAGATCAGTGCTGTAGAAATAAAGTTATGACACCATGATGAGTGCTGTCAGAGCTGAAATTATTATGTGATTGAAGTTGTGTAACAAGAGAAAAGAGACAAACATTTGAGTAATGAGGATCCGCTCTCTTTTCTTAAACTAAATATGAGTGAGTTTTGGACATTTTGAAGTTGCAGTTTTAGTCAGAGCACCGCAGAGTTGTCCATAATAAAAAAGAATTGTTTGCTGAAGCTTTAAACATAATCTGGATTTCTCTGATTTACTATAAACATCTGAAATGTTTCTCTCTCAGTGATCGTCACTTTTGAGCAGATGCTTGAGGTAAAACGTTTGTGTGAAGCCGGCCAGCTCCTGATACAGAGAGAGGAATGTCTGTTTGGGGATATAAGGGAGGAGGAGGAGGAGGAGGCACTGACTCATCATGAAGAAGAAGTGAAGAAGCTTGCTACAGACCGCAGGGCCCTGGAGGACCTCGTACTGCAGACTCTTAGACTATCTCTCAGCCTGGGCGAGGTCAGTTTGGAGGTTCTGACGTCTGCTGTGAAGGCCGTGAAGCAGGAGGATGACCAGGACCAGCTGTGGACACAGAGAGATTGGACTACTCCGGCCTGGAGGCCTAGTGGCTGGAAGAAGCTCCACGACTCAAAGCTTTGCAACTTGGTAGAGGAGCGTATGGATATGGACAATCCTCTGACCCCCCCTGCTGACCAGGTGGACCAGTCTACGATCCAGGCAGACATCCACAGCATGGGCAGGCGGCTGAAGGAGGACCTGCTGTTTGTGGTGGATGTGGTGAAGAGCTGCTACCCTCCTCAGCTGGACATCTGTAATTTATACGGCAGGTTGTACCACCAGACTCTCAGCGCAAGACTCAGGAAGATCGCAGACTTTGGTCTGGAGGACAAGGACTGCACTTTCCTCCTGCGCTGGGTCAACGAGTATTATCCACAGTAAGTACTTCAATTCAATTCATGTCTGTTTCTGTATTGGTGTATTTCTGTCCTGGTAACAGCAGAGACTTAATCTGTCAGTATGGATGTCCGTCCGTCCATTCTCCGTCTACCAATCCAAAGATTTCTCAACAAATTTATTCAAGTACACCTTTCAGGAACTTGTATTTTAAGTCAGTATTTCCATTTTAAGCTTCTCCTGCTTTAATTTAATTTGGAGACAAATATTGCCAGAACTTCCAGATAAGGGGAAGGGGGGTTCAAATAGACATTGATTTGTTTTAAGGCTGGTTGTGTACCACTGTAGCCGGACTGAGTTGGACTTTCTGTTTAGCATTGAATGTTTGGTGGAGACGATGTGATTTAGAAATGAACACAACATTTAAAAGTATTATAAATTTCTGTTTGTGTAGTTTTGGCCTTAAAGTTTTACTGATCTGGATTTCACTACAAACATAAACTTAATCAGAGGTAATCCTCCTTAATCATTGCCATCAGTGTGTGTAGGAGTATTCATCTGCAGAGACTCTGCCTGTAGTTTATTAGTTTATTTCACTGTGGTCTGGATGTTCCTGGAAATCGAGTGAGGCCTTCATAAAAAAAAGTTTTCTCATGTGAAATCAGTTAAATAAATGAGGAAGAATCGCTTTCACTCTCTGGGACTAAAGTTGTGTAAAACACCAGTTGCAGGAGTGGCACAGATCTTGCAGCTCTGCACCAGCAGTGAATTACAAAACTCATCTAATGCAACTCAGCAAAAAGACAAACCAGGTTTTATAGTCACACCCTGATTTTCATGTCTTGTCAACAACAAGTTGCTGTGTGTCCTTGTTTTGAAATGTTGAAACTTAAGTGGGACAACAAGCTGATTTCAGATTATAACGTCTGGAGATGTTGATGAAAGTTGTGATATCTGCTCTTTCTGTCAGAATCCTGCAGAAACCAGAGCTGGCCAGTGAGATTGATGTTGAAGCATTGGGAAAGCTGCTGCCTGAACAGTTATTGAAACCTCTGGAGGATCAATACCTGAACAAACAACAGGTGAGCTAAGCTGCTGCCTGCTTTGTTTTACAGTTGTAATTTGGTAGCTTTATTGAAACTGTGACCTGACCTTTATTTAGTTTCAGGTGTATTTCGACTATTTTAAGACAAACAGTAGTCCAATGGTCCTGATGTTTGTTGGTCAAAGAGGACGTCCAACACTTAGTTGGTCCACAGTGAGATATCTCAGCAACCACTGGTCAGATTAGCATGAAATGTGTTGTGTATATTCACATGCCCAGTGGATGAATCTTAATGTTATGTGTGGCCTCTTGACCTAAACTCAATCACCAGCATCAGGCAGTAATTTTCAAAAGAATTAAAAGGCACGGCTCCAACAATACCTGAAGCATCAGTACTGTTTCAGTTTCAGGATTTTGTCACTGTTGCAACTCCTCACATGTATGTCAAATCTGTGTAATATGTAATGTTATAGTTTATAAATGACAGCCACATGTTGTGTGCATTCAGGAAGAGCTGATGAAGTACATCGGACACGTCCTGGAGGAAGCAAAGCAAAAGTGGAACAACGGAGAGGAACCGACGAGAGAGGAAGGCTGCTTTGTTAGTCATGTGGCCTATGACATCATTCAGGTACAGTTTCAAGAAGGCAACATCTGAATCTGCAGCTTCTCTGCACTTTACAGAGGTACGCCATTCTCTACCTGGTCAGGTACTCTGTACTCTACCTGCTCAGGTACGCTGTCCTGATGATGTGAAGTGGTGCAGATCGGTACATTAGTGAGTCCTTTGCGCAGAAGTTTATACATTTTCTAAAAACACAACACAAGAACGGGGACAGGTTGAGACAGAATGAGAGGGGATGGGATGAGAGGGGATGAGACAGAAGTTACTCTTCAGGGATGGAGTGAAAATCCACTCCCATGACTCTCTGTGGTCCAAGTTGATGTGACTGACTTGTGTGCTCTCTCTGTCTTCAGCTCATCAACGGTATGGTGACTTCAGCTGAAAAAGTTGTTGGAGATCTGCACAAGGCTCAAAACTTAACGAGTGAACTGGAAGATTTAATGCAGAGGTAACAACACTGAGGATTTTTTATCTTTTAAAAGGCATTAAGTGTTTACTCAACAACAAAAAATTCCTGTTTTTCAACTCGTGCAGGTTTAAGATTTTCCAAAATGATGTCATCAAGCAAAACAAACCCAACAGCCAGCCGATCATCAAAGCAAACCTCGGCTGTTTTGAACAGTTCAGGTAGGTTGCAGTTTCTGATATGTAGGCATTTTGAGATGCGAGACCGAGGTCTGACCATATTAAAATTAAAAAAGATTACAATCTGACGTCTGTGGTTCGTCTGCAGGGATGTCCTCGAGAAGAAGAGCCATCTGTTCAAAAAGGACGTGCAGAAAAACTGTTTGGATGTTTTGGCAGACATGGAACAATCTGCTCACACATATTTATTAAAACCTGTGCACGAGGCACTCAAGGTGAGCTTATTTAAACTTTATTATAAAGTCAGTTTTCTCATTATTGTCAACAACGCTCATGTAAAAGAGACAAAAAACTACAAAATATTGTGTGTGTATTAAAAAGCCTGATGTTTTCTCTTCCTCCATCGTTTTGCCTTGTTTTAAACACAGACAGATTGTAGTTTAATGTATACACCGTCCCACTGGCACAAATACTCACAATACCAAATGTGGATTCATCCACAGCTGAAAATAATCCCCAACAAAGTCATTTTTTCCTCCTGTATTCAATAAAAACTACAGTGAGCAGCTGTGTTTTTTAAAGAGAATTTATGAGACAGTTTTAAAGTTAAAGTAGGAACAAGTAGTGAAAGCCAAAGAAATTCATAGAATATTAATAGGTGGAGAAATTTTGGAACGAAGTAGGCCTATAAAAGTCTTAAAAAAATTGCGTAATAAAGATTACAAAGACTTTCATAATAAAATTATCCAGCACACATGATCAAAGAAGCAGGATTGTGAGGAATATAAGAGCACCAAAAAATAATTTGCAAAACAAAAAATAATTTCATCAACAAAGAAAATTATCAGTTAATTAAAGTCAGGGAAATATTTTATTGAACTGGAACTTGATCCTCAAAGTTGTTTAAATCTGAATTTGTGCATATACAGTATATGTATAAATATATATATATATATATATATATATATATATATATATATGTATACAGTATGTATATATATATATATATATATATATGGAATTTTTTTATTCTTGCAGATTCTCTGTTTCTGTGTATGAGAGTGTTTCCTGTCTGATGCATCATGTTTGTCCTCCACACAGCCTCAGTACCGTAAACTGGGAACCAGTGACTGGCTAAATAAGCCCCTGTTTGAGAAGCTGCTGGTCAGCATTGAAAACGAGCTTCAGGGTCTTCAGGGTTCGATTGTATCCTCTCACCAGGTGGGTGGAATAAAAGCCATAAAACACACACTTTAGTTTAATTTAACTGAGCAGCATCTGTCTTTTACTACAAACCATGTAAACTTCAACCAACACCTTTGTTCCAAAGTACACTGTAATTGGTTTCAGTTCATTTCCATACAGTTATAAAATCAGTCACGTTTACTCACAGATAACATTGGTATGATGGACTCTTATGTCGGACAGAAATTTGGTTAGAATGAAAATCAGGTGTTTAATTTTTTTGAATGTGTAATGATGTTAGAACTTAATGTTGTGGCTGTTAACATTATTATATTTTGTAAATGTTTTAAATGGTTTTGTTCTCTGTACCGTAGGACTAAATGTTATTTCAACATTTAAGATGACATTGGCACGAGACGTTTGGAAGACATTAGATTTTGGTTATTTAACAACTTGAAACAAACTAAATATCAGCGCCACCTGTCGGCAGCATTCTACTTCATGCTGATTTTGGCACTAGAGTTTGTCCTGACCTCATGGTCACAAGGGGCATGGAAAACCTGAAAAAGTCATGAAATTTCACAATCACATTTTCCAGGATTGGAAGTCAAGGAATTAGCAAAAAAGTCATTGAAAGTTTTGGAAGAGTCCTGGAATTTTATTGTAGTTGATGAAATTGTTACAATAATCTTTCATGTATGAGATAGCTTTGATATGTGTCAAGGTGACATAGCTGTAATGTGTCAATGTGGAATAGCTGTAATGTGTCAATGTGGCATAGCTCTAATGTGTCAAAGTGACATAGCTCTATTATGTGTCAATGTGACATAGCATTAATGTGTCAACATGACATAGCTCTAATATGTGTCAAGGTGACATAGGTTTAAGATGTGTCAACATGACATAGCTGTAATATGTGTCAGTGTTATGAGTTTGAAACTGATGTTTGAAAAACAAGATTGCTTTTGTTTTTGTTATCGTTATGGGCTTTTG
>NC_065519.1:1260885-1265744 GCF_006386435.1 Epinephelus moara | reverse complement strand
TAAATAAAATTGATTGATTGATTGATTGATTTTTGGTTTTCTTACATGTTTGTTTGTTTAGATGTTTTTGTATGTTTACACGTTTTGTTTGTTTACATGTTTTTCTATGTTTACACCTGTTTTGTTTGTTTACATTTTTTTGTTTGTTTACATGTTTTGTTTCTTTATGTGTTTTGTTTGTTTGCATGTTTTTGTTTGTTTGCACAGGTTTTGTTTGTTTACATGCTTTTGTTTGTTTGCATGTGTTTTGTATATTTTGTTTTTATGGTTTTAATCTTGTTTTTTTGTTAGAGAAAATAAGCATTAGCATCATCACAGTTCATAACAGCTTTAAATGCACAATGCTAACCTTGCTAGCAGCTAGCAGTAGGGTTAGCTCCACCCTCTCATCCAAATATGATCACTTCTGGCTTCAAAAGACCAAGATGGTGAAGGCCAAAATGACAAACCTGAGGCTTCAAAACGGGAGTCCACAAACCAGCGGGTAACAGGTCACGGTGTTTACGTTGATTATTCTCACGTATTAAGCTGCAGTGTGTTGAACCTCCAGGGCCACCGTACTGACATCATTAAACGCCAAAGCTTCACTGCGAGCGTCACAGCACAGGGACAATAAATGAGAGAGGTTTAAGAATTTTGAAAAGGTTTATTGTGCAATAATTTAGGCTTCCAGTATTTTAAAAAATATCACGTCTGTGACAAGCGACACACGTCTAAAATATTCCGCTCATTATTATTAATATTATTATTTCCTTTTTCTTCAGTAACAAAATGGACGACCATTAACTTCCTGTCAACATATTGCTCCAATAAGTGAAACAGAACACCATCAACAACATCTTATAATCTATTAAAGAACATCGAATAAAGTGATGAAGGTTGTCCTCATCATCATCATAAAATACATCGTAGCTATTATTACAAAGTGCGTCACCAAAACTACAGCGGTCAACATACAGTCATCATTTACACCTAAAGTTCATGTAAAAACTGTGCACAGAAAACAGCAGCTACCATCAGTAGTTGTAGTAATATGGCACACAGGAGCTAAATACTTAAGACAGCATTTAGAAACGTCCGTCCAGATCACATGACGATGACGTCCCAGGCATCTGAACGGCGAGGGCTTGGAGCCAGAGAGACAAAATAATTTATTAAAATCACAAACAGAGACGAGAACGAACCCTCAGATACTCTGACTTCAAAAACATGAGTGCTGCCTGAAGGTTAGAAACTGTTTGATCATGTTCAGGCAGCGTCTCGTAAAAACAAAATAACTTCAATCATCTGCCTGATATGTGATGATGTCATACGTGACGTGAGAATAACCTCCGACATCAGCGTGGAAGCGTTAAAACAGTAACATGACTCTGGCTCCAAGCCGCTGAGCTGGGGTTTGGAAATCTGTTTTTCTACCTGTCTTCTACTGGACTTTACTGTCATTCATCCCCGTGTGGACACACTCACAGGGACAGAGGACGACTCAGGATGACAGCTCCTTCAGTTGGAGTCCTCCATCTCTGCTGCTGACACCTGTTCGTCCACGCTGACATCTGACTGGTCCACATCTGGAACAAACACATTCTGGTTTTAAATCTGAGTTTCAGACCGTACGGACTCTTGACAGGACTTATGTTATGACACTCCGCACAGTCATCGACCCAAAAACAAGTCTGTACTGTCAACAGCCATGCCAGCGGCTCAGTGAGGCATCAGCCGGCTAACACGCTCACTGTAGACGTCTTCAGCCCCGCCCAAATTTTTATTAACCATGACCCATCATAGATATTTGAGAGAGTTTTTTAGCTCTGAGCGCCAGACGAACCATGAGCGACGTACTTGAACAACGTATGCAGCACTGTTAGCCATTAGCCATTAGCCAAACAACAGCTCGTAACAAAGACGATGGACCAACAGTAAAGTCCAGGATTTACTGAGTGTAAATGTGACGGAGGAAAAACGACACGATTTAAACTCTTCGAACAGTACATGATGCTGCTGATTGACCTACAGTCCATCTGTTCAGTGTTCGTGTTGGCAGCGTGAAAGCAAACAGAGAAAAAAACTGTTTACCGTCTGTAACTGTGAAGAGAGCGCATCATCTCATCAGCACAAAGAACGACAGGGAGTCAGTACAGGAAATGACCTTTTATGGCTTTAATCAATCAATCAATCAATCAATCAATCAATCAACCTTTATTTGAATTCTGAGGATCATTGAGAGCAAGCCCTCATTTACAATGATGCCGAATGTACAACAACCATAAAAACAATATATAACAACAATATAATAAAAATTAAACAGAGACAAATTAAAAGCAATTACACACAAGTAAAATGGTTAACCAACAAGGATTTGAATTGACCAGGCTGTACAAACGTTTCCAACTTCAGTGCATGCTGCAAAATGTTCCAACTGTGAGCTGCACGGAAGCTAAATGCAGTTTTTCCAAATTCAGTACGTGGACATGGTACTTCCAGCATAAGAAAATCAGAGGAACGGGTCGGGTATCTACCACTTCACCGCCTCAATAAGGAGCTATGGTAATAAGGAAGCCTTCCAATAAGGGCTTTATAAACAAAGAGAAACCAATGCCTATCACGTCTGACAGACAGGGAAGTGCACCCAAGTTTTTTGTACAAGATACAATGATGAGTAGAATAACTGTCACCGGTGACGAATCTTAAAGCTGAGTGGTAAACCGCATCAAGTGATTTTAGGGTGGAAGCAGATGCGTGTTGATAAATGACACCACCATAATCCAAAACTGACATAATAATAATACATTTTATTTATACAGCGCTTTTACAGCTCTCAAAGACACTTTACATTTAAAACCAAAGAAAAGAAGTACATACATGTAAGTGCAAAGACATAAACAGAAGACAAGGACAATATAAAACAACAAGGTGCAAAAGCATAGTGCAAAACAAAGAAAAGGAGGGCACATGAGGAACCGAGAACGAAAAGCTAATGTTAAAGGTTAAANNTTGATTCTGTACAGGACAGGGAGCCAGTGTAGGTTTTGCAGGACAGGGGTTATATGTTCACGGGAGCTGGTATGGGTGAGGAGGCGGGCAGCAGAGTTTTGGATGTACTGAAGTTTGTGGAGGACTTTGGATGATGAGCCGTAGAGGATGCTGTTGCAGTAGTCCAGTCTTGAGGTGATGAAAGCATGGATGAGAGTTTCAGCGGCAGAGAAGGAGAGCAATGGACGGAGACGGGCAATGTTTCTAAGGTGAAAGAAGGCAGTTTGGGCGAGGCGGCTAATGTGATGTTCAAATGAGAGGTTATTGTCGAAGATGATACCAAGGATGAATGGGGAGGGAGAGAGGGTGGTGTTGTCAATGCTGAGGGTGAAGTTTTGTGTTGCTGTAGAGAGGGATTTTGGGCCGATGAGTATTATTTCAGATTTGTCACAGTTGAGTTTGAGGAAGCTGGCTTGCAGCCATGATTGGAGTTCAGTCAGACAGTTGGTGAGAGCAGGTGGCCGGGGTGATGGATTTTGTGGAGATGTAGATTTGGATGTCGTCAGCGTAGCAGTGGAAATGGAGACCATGACGACGAATGATGGAACCAAGGGGGAGTAGGTAGATGATGAAGAGGAGAGGACCAAGCACCGAGCCCTGAGGGACGCCTTGAAGCAGGGGGACGGTGGCAGAGGTGCAGTTGTTGACGTGGATGAACTGATGTCTGTCGGTGAGGTATGATTTGAGCCAGGAGAGAGCAGAGCCAGTGATGTTGAGGGAAGTTTGTAGGCGGGACAGCAGAGTGGTGTGGTTGATGGTGTCAAAGGCAGCTGTGAGGTCGAGGAGAATGAGTATGTTGAGCTGGCCAGAGTCGGCAGAGAGGAGGAGGTCGTTAGTGATTTTGAGGAGGGCGGTTTCGGTACTGTGTTGAGGGCGGAATCCGGATTGAAATGGTTTATATAGTTCATGAGAGCGGAGGTGGGTTTTGATTTGGGAGGTGACAACACGTTCCAGAATTTTTGACAGAAAGGGAGGGTTCGAGATGGGAAGGAAATTTGAGATGACGTCAGGGTCCAGGCCAGGTTTTTTGAGGATGGGGGTGACAGCGGCCAGTTTCAGGGATTTAGGGACAGAGCCAGAGGTGAGGGAGGAGTTAATGATGGCAGTGATGAGTGGGGAGATTGTTGGGAGGCAGACTTTGCTGAGTTGAGTGTAGATGGTTTCGATCTTTGATTGAAAAAATGCCAGGAAGGAGTTGCATTTGTCAGTTGTGATGGAGGAGAGGGTGTTGTCGCAGGGTTTGAAGAGTTTATTGATGGTGGAAAAGAGAGTCTTGGGGTTATTGGAGCCAGAGTGAATGAGTTGTTAGTAGTAGTTGGACCGGGCGGCAGTGAGGGCGTCTTTGTAGTTTGAAAGGTGGTCTGTATAGGCATGGAGATGGACTGTGAGACTGGTTTTCTTGTAAAGTCTTTCAAGCTGGCGCATACGGGTTTTCATGTGATGGACTTCAGGAGTGTACCAGGGAGATGAGTGAGTGAATGACACAGTTTTGGTTTTTAAGGGAGCCAGTTTGTCGAGGCAGAGGGACAGTGTGTTGTTGTAGTGGGTGACCAGAGGGGTATTCCAGGTAGGAGGTTCAACAAACTTTGAGTCTAACCCTGAACTCTGAGTTGATTTACCCTGAGATGGGAAACTCTGAGTATCCGGTTCCAGAACAGCTGATTTGAGTTAGTTCAGTCAACTCTGAGTATGTTCACTCTGAGTTAAGCCGACAATAAAAAGCCATCATCAATGGAGCTCCGACTCCACGATTCACCATGGCAACAGGTAAATAAAAGACAGCGCCTCCATTTTAATCCAGTGGATGTAGAGATATTAATGCATGTGTA
>NC_065519.1:1255819-1260854 GCF_006386435.1 Epinephelus moara | reverse complement strand
CGGGTGTTGAGTAGAGCCAGTTTCAGGTGTTGTAGGGTTTGAGTAGTACAGGGGGTGGCAGGAGTGCAGAAGATGGGGGATAAGTTTTTGTAATTCACAGTCTTAGTGCAGTAAGGGCGGGGTGGTCTGTGCATTATGATGGACTGTATGGGGAATGTCTCAGGTGGGAGGGTTAATGTTTGATATGGTCGGACGGGGGTGCTGGTGAGCGGGGCTGTGCTCTGAGCTGCAGTTGGAACGGCGTGAGGAAGTGTGTCGGTGGAGGGGGCGTGTGATGTAAATAGTCATGCACGTGGCGCGTGATGTACGGCATGCTGAATATTGGCTGCCAGCGTGCGGCTTCCCAGGGAGGTGGGGTGAATGCCATCGTGTTTGAAGAAAGAGGGACGGTTCCAGAAAAGATTAAAATTGTCGGCGAAGTTGAAGCCTCGAGCGTAGCAGGCAGGCCTCAGCCAGGTATTCATCAGGAGCAGCCTGGAGAAGCGAGCGTCCCCGCGACCAAGTGTGGGAATGGGACCAGAGATAAAAACGGACTTTCCACAAGTGCGTAGGAAGTCCAGGAGGGAGGTGAAAGCACTTTTGGTCAGCTCAGAGGCGCCCCGAGCCAGGTCGTTGGTCCCTATGTGCAATTATCTCTATATTTATAGAAATACCCAATTTTCTGACGCAGCTTTGTAACAAGTGTGGTGATATGACGCTTAAAAGTGAGTTTTTGATCCAGCCAAATACCAAGATATTTATATCCTGGAACCCTTTCAATATATTGACCATCCTGGGTCCTGATGCCCAGCGGCATGTCGATGTCAACTTCATTTCTAGGAAAAAAAAAACATAAATTTGGTCTTGTTAGGATTCAGTAATGAAGAGAATCTTGCAGGCTGTCAAAGGCTAATTGAAGGGTTTCAATAGTGGACTGAGTAGTATCAGCAGAACAGTATAGAATTGTATCATCTGCATGATGAGCACTACTGCTGGTCAAAGCAGATGTAATATTGTTGATTAAGACTGAGAACAAGATAGGACCCAGGATAGACCCTTGAGGAACACCTTTTGACAATGGTAGGAACATAGAAAGATCATTACCCTAGATCACACACTGTTGTCTATGAGACAAGTAATCACTAAACCAGTTACAAGAGTTATGATGAAAACCAATGTCACATAATTTCTGTAGGAGCAGAGCATGGTCAACAGTGTCAAACGCTTTGGTAAGATCAATAAAAGTGCAGCACAGTACTTCCTCTTATCAATATCAGAAACAACATCATTTAAAACCATGGTAATAGCAGTGATAGTACTATGTTGGGCTCTAAAGATTGATTTGGACTCAACACAGAATTTTCTGAGAGGAACAATTTGAGCTGGTCATTTACAAGAGATTTCAGTATTTTAGCAAGGCAGGGTAGTTTGGAAATCAGTCGATAATTATTTAAATCATTTTATCACCACCTTTATGCAGTGGGATTACATGGGCAGATTTCCAGACTAAAGCGACAATTCCACTTGATATAGAAAGGTTAAAAAGTTAAGCTGTTCTGTAATAAAAAGGGCACAGAGCTTTAAAAAATAAGGATCTAGTTTGTCCTCCCCAGTTGCTGACCTACAATCGATGGACTGTAGTGCCTTCCTAACAGTAGAGGGAGTAACAGCCTGAAGAGTGAACTGAGGAGAGGCAGAAGAAGTAGAAGAGGGAGTGGATGCATAAGCCGAGGACTTGGAACAAGAGGCTGCTCCTGGATATTTGACATCAAACATAATTCCAGCAGAAGCAAATTGGTTGTTGAAAGCCTGACAAATATCTGATGTCTTATTTAACAGACAGTCATTTAACGTGATATGAGATGGAATTGATAAAGAGGACTTTTTATCTTTTATATTTACTGCTTTCCAAAATTTTGAGGGATTGGAGGAAGAGCAGGCAATCAACTCCACATGATAGTCTGCCTTTGCTTTCCGTACAGAGGATGTGCATTTATTTATAAGTTGTCTGAAAGTTGGCCAATCAGCTGCTTGACCAGTACGTCTGGCTAGTGGCCATGCTTTGTCCCTTTCCTTGAATAGAAGAGACAGTTCTGCAGTTCTTGTCTGATGAAGGGCAGGGGCCTGAAACATAACACATGAATAAATTGTTCGAGGAGCAGCTTCTGGTGTGCAGACTTTATCTTTTATTCCATACTTACCTTTTGGTCCAGCACCCAGCATTAATTTTTTTTGGGATGTGCGTGCTACTTTTACCTGTTAACAGTTCTGCAGTAAACCAGGGGCTTGATCTTTCTTTAATCCTAAGCTTTTTAAGAGGTGTGTGTTTATCTATGACAACAAGTAAAGTATTTGTGAAATATTTCAGTGCTGCTTCCACATCAGGAATGTCAGAGGTATACAGTAAATCAAATTGCTGTAGGTGAGGTCCCTAAGAAAGGCCTGTTTATTAAAAGATTTAAAATTCCTTTTAAAAATAATTTTCTAGCCTAGTTTTTTCCGTTTACAACTGCGTATACATACAACAGGACAATGATCACTAAAACCAAGTGTGAAGACCCCAGATGCAGTAATGTTTTCCTTCCTGTTTGAAAAGAATTAAGTCAATCAGGGTAGATTATGATGGGTCCTTTAAATTTGGTCTAGTTGGTTCTTCAATCAGTTGTGACAGATTGAAATTTGCACATAACTCCTTTAAACTGGATGAATCACTTGACAACCAGTTCAGCTTTAGGTCACCCAGGATCAGTAGCTCATAATGCTCAAACTGAGCAAGCAAATCAGCCAAAGCACCAATAGCACCAGGAACAGCCGATGGTGGTCTGTAAACACCAGCAAGATTGAATGACTTATCATGAGATGAATTAATTTTCAAAATAATCAATTCAAAACAGTGGGGCACAGAAACAGCACTCAAAGCAGAGACAGGCAAGCTGGATCTGACAAATACAGCAACACCTCCTCCTCTGCCAACCCTGTCAATTCTATAAAGATTATAATTTTGGAGGGAAACCTCTGAGTCAGGAATACTTTTCTTAAGCCAGGATTCAGTCAAACCAAAATATCAGGGTCAGACTGTTGTACAAGAATCTTTAGATGTTCTAATTGTCTGCAGAGACTTCTAATATTTAGGTGTAAGATCCCCAGGCCTTTCTGGCCTTAAACAAAGCAGGGTTTAACCGAGGAGGCTTAGGGGGTTCCAATATTGGGGCTGATAGAAAAGAAAAGACACTTGGGGTGATGACCATGGATGGTTAGTGATAACAGAAATCAGTGAGCCTTGACAATTAATAGGTTGTGAAGGGAGGACCAGTGAAAGTGGTACTGCCATAGGAAGCTGGCAGGGGGCGCTGTGGTCAGTAATAGCATCCAGAAGTGGGGGGGGGAGAGAAAGTGGGTGAGTGCATACAATTGGATGTTTTTACTGTCAGTCAAGCGGAGGTGGGTGCTCGACAGGACTTCACAGTCAGATCAATATTAATTGATAAGAGCTGTGATCCTTCTCGGTTAGGATGTAGACCGTCCCTGCCAAACAACCGAGGTCTGCCCAGGAAGATGGTAAAGTTGTCCGCAAAGGGAACATTTCTGCTTAGACAGTAACCCTTCAGCCACAAGTGGAGTTGGCGGAGATGACTGGTGGTGACGTCACCGAAGCGAAGTGGGGGAAGCGGGCCGGAAACAATTACCTGCTTCCCAGTGTCCAGCAGGCAGTCCAACAGGTGAATGAAGTCTTTCTTAAGAAGCTCCGACTTTTCTTGTTTTAGATCGTTTATGCCGGCCTCGATAACCACCGTGGAGGCAGAGGTGTGCTGGGCTGTAACCTGCAGGGCGGCAGATGTAATATCCCTGACAGTGGCACCAGGGTGGCAAAAGGTCTGACTGTCGCGTAACGCCACATGTCTGTCCATGGAGGACCCCACAATCAGCACAAAGGGAGGGGGCCGCACCTGGGCACGGACCCCTGACCTCCTGGGGGTGTGTCGGCAGCGCGATGGAGCCCGCTGTAGATGACCCACGCGTCGCTGGACCCCATCCGCTCCAAATGCAGACGATGGGGGGGTGCCAGGCCGGGAACCCCGGCCATTTGTCTGATGGAAACCACGGCTGACTGGAGGAATGGGAGCCGGTGGAGAGTGGGAACCCGCACCCACAGGAGGGAATTCCTGCACACTCAGAATGTCAAACCTGCTGGCCAGCTGCAAGTCCAGAGATGGATCAGGGAAGGACAGGCGAGCACCGTTGGAACTCACCGGAGCAGTCACTTCATCCCTGCCGCTGAGACGTCATGGCACTGTTCGGTCCGGACAGAGGGTGGAGGTCGCCGATGTTTTGGGCTTTGCACCTTGGAAGTACCAAGGGGTCGCAGGTTGTGTTGAAACTGTCACAGGGGCTGGGAAATCAGCAGTGACAGAGCCGGTCAATGGTAAAGTGGTGTCATTGTTGGTGGACGTGTTTCGGTTACTGTATCCAGAGAACTTAAGGAGTGTTATGTGTTTTGCCTGGGATGAGGCAACAGAAGAGAAGTCCATGAGTAATTTGTCCTTCTCTTTGAGATCTGACCGCAGATCTGCAATGTCTTCCTTCAGCTTTGAAAAGGTAGGAAGGCACGACTCACACACAGCCGACATGACAGAAAAGTTTGTAAGTCGGTTACTCAAGTGAGAGAAACATGACCGAGATGTTGTTTAAAAGCAGTGTTTCGCTGGTGTGGTTTGGTGTGCGGCTGCGAGGAACAGTCATGGCTCAACTCTTCCTCCAAAGTCTTTAAAAGTACAAGCCCGATGACTGAGATTCCTCATCCAGTTAAAGGACACGCTTTTAATAGAACAAGTTTCTTATACAAGGTGTATAAAAAAGAGGCCAGAAAGGTTGTAAAAACTGGACAAATACTTAGCTTGCGGGAGCTTGCACACGGGAGCTACACACGGAAGTGACCCTTACCCAGCAAACTTAAAGAGGCAACAGACAGCATCTTTTCCTAAATATATCATGATGAAAATAATGTGGGTTGCACAGGGTAGTGGCCACAGTAAAATCAGACTATCAGCGTTTACAT
>NC_065519.1:1245201-1255057 GCF_006386435.1 Epinephelus moara | reverse complement strand
TGTGCATTCTGCTATAATTATTTGCATTACTATTTGTTTTTTCTTCAGATAAATCTGATAATTGTTGCTCGGTCTCTTTACTCATTTATTTAGTAGAGTGTCCACACACCTTATCATTCTACATATACATAGAGGTATACTGGTGGCTTTACAGCCTACATTTTATTCATTATCTCTGATCCCCACGCTCAATTTGGTCGTTGCGACAGTGCGACGCAACACCCCTGACGCTAGATGGCGCCAAGCTAAAAAAAAACAAATCCGTTCTGTTGCCTCTTTAAATTAGAACTGAAAAAAAAAAGTTTGGATGTTGATTTGTGTTGTTACGCCCCACCCTTAGAGCCTCTCCCCTTTGCTGCTGGCGCAGGAGCTCTTAAGCACCTCCTCCATGCCAGGTGTACTGCACCTCGTTAGGTAATGCAGCACACCTGGGCAGATCTACAAGGAGTGAAAAGGGACAGCAGCAAGGAACACATACACAGCCGTAGCACCCCCACCCTTAAAACAATGAATAAATAATTTGTCACACTGTCAGTTAAGGTAATTACGGTTAAAACACCCCATAGTTCAGACAAATGCCATTTATTCATTGAAATGTAAGAGGAAATGAGTGCTACTTACCAAGGCTGTATGTTAAGACAAACAACCAAACACCCAGATTAATAGGACTGATAAAGTGTCACCTTGGGTCAAATTTGGATCAAACAAGATTTAAATCATACAGGGCCAACTAATCTTCTGCCACTGAGTTCAAGAATAAGCAGCAGCTGCACGAGTAGCCAAATCAGTGGGTGCCAGTCCCACCTGGTGCAAAATGGCTACGGCCATGAGGTGAAAAGAAACCCAAAGCCAAATGAAGTTACTGCATTACCAACACCAAAAACAGTAACACAGGTGACCAACACAACAGTGGAGTGCAACAGCCACATACCAAAAGGATCATCACACGTAGACCAGCTACAAAGTTGTTGCCATACCGACAGCAACACAAAGATCCAACAAAAGTGAACTGCCACTACCACAACACAAAATGAACACCATATGGTCTCGAACCACACACACAAGTTACTGTGATGGATGCAGGAAACCAGCAACACAAATGGACCTGATGAATTGGGAAACCACACCCACCACTCTAAGATCCAATGATCTGTGGGGGTGACTACATCCCAGAGTCACAACGAATTTGCTACAACAAAATACCCACTAGCAGTAACACACAAGTGACCACACCAAAAAGTGGACTGAAACAACCACAGAACAAAATGGTCACAATGTAGTTAACCACTACACATATGTTGCTAACTTAAACCTAAGCAGCAACCAACAAGTGACCCAACAAATGTGGAGTGCAGTGACCACCACCCTAACGGTCACAAACCACAAGTTACTGCACAAGTATTTATCACAGCGACACAAAACCATAACCAAACAGAAACTAGTCATCTCAAGCAAAACAAAATCACAATCAAGTTGCTCTGCAAAGTGCCAAAAATTAGGAAACAAGTTGTTGAGGCACCCCAACCCTGACGTACCTACCAAGACAGCTAACTAACCTAGCTAGTCTTCAGTGGCCTGCCGAGCTTGAGGCGGCTTTAAACGCTGAACTCAATGCATCGCAGAAGACCATAGAAGCGTGCCCCCACTCAGGATTACCACCAAAAATAAAAAAGGCAAAATAACAAAGTGGCAAGATCTTACCTGCCCGGTGACTACCTAGTCAGGGTGCTCAAAACTAAAGTTTCAACTCAACACAGAGCAACAACCACAAATGATTTAACAAAAGGGATTACCTCTACACAATAAAAAGGCCACGAGATACACACAAAAACTCACATTTACATCACCTCATGGATGTTCAAATTCCGGACGAGCCCCCATTTGTTACTCCCCACCCTTAGGAGTTTTGTTGGCCCTATGGGGCGAACAAAACTCCAAACACTGACCCAATAACAACCACATAAACACCTTTAAAACAATCAAATCCATGGGATTTATTAGAATTTAAACAGGCAACAAGACAACAAAAATCCCTCGGTGAGAGGCAGTAGGACCAGCAGTCCCCACACCAGAGCCTCTCCCCTCTGCTGCTGGCACAGGAGCTCTTAAGCACCTCCTCCATGCCAGGTGTACTGCACTTCGTTAGGTAATGCAGCACACCTGGGCAGATCTACAAGGAGTGAAAAGGGACAGCAGCAAGGAACACATACACAGCCGTAACAGTGTTCAGAGAAATGAGCTCACCAGCCGCTGGAGGAAAGTTACTGAATATATTTACTCGAGTACTGAACTCAGGAGTACCATCCTGAGGTTTTTACTCCACTACATTAATCTGACGTCTCATGTTTCGATTTCACATTAAAAACTTTTAAATTTATAGAATAAAAAACACGTCAGACATTAAACACAAACAAGGTTGTAGGTTCCTGTTCTCCAACGCCACCCTCACTCTGGACATGTCATCACTCTGCTGGATGTTTACACTAAGAGCTCATTTCCCTGACACTCAGTGACAGATTAATCTCCTGTGTTCTGGTCACATGATCTGTCTGCTGCGCTTCCAATCATCTGTCTCGTCCTCTGTTTACATTCAGATCATTTATATCAAATATTAAAGCCTCTGTCTGTCATTGCTCAAGTGACCACTGCCTTCTGTGTTTTTCTAGACTCACTTGTCTTCTGAAGGAAAATGACTGCACCAAACTATCGCTCCAGATGGCAAGCCGGCTGCGGAGCTCAGGGCCGCATCGTGTTTACTGTTGACAGCACAACTGTTTAACGAAGGCGGTGAAAGGAAGCGGGAAGAAATCATTTCACTTTTCAGCGTTTCTGAGTCCAGTGTGAACCCGACAACATTCGACCCACAGGAGCGTTTCCTGAGTTGGCACCTGTACAGGTGTGCAGTGGCAGAACAGGTCGTACATGATTCAAACACGTGAACGCAACATAATGAAATGACAGGGTTAGAAATATTTGTTATTAACATGACGTAACCTGACATAACGTGACCTCACGTGAGTACCGCCGCGTTGTGATCCACTGGACCAGTTAACTGTTATATTGTGGTTAGAAGTAGCTCCACCCACCCAGCAGCTACAACAGTAACATGATACTAAAGCACTGATCATGTCACTGTCACTACTTTTCCTCCAGTCAAAGATCTGAGTGCCTGTTCACTTCTGATTTGTCAGTTTAAATCTAATTGATCTTTTCCCACTGTGGAGTCAGTGACCTCACCTCCTCCTCCTCCTCCTCACCTGCAGGTTGTTCAACTGCATGCTGCCTCTCAGTTTTGGCGTCTGGAGAGCTGGGCTCCTTTGGCGGCCAGCGGAGCTCACCACTTTCCACCTCAGCTGCGTCCATCGGCTCCACCACGATGGAGGGAAGCCTCTTGGAAAGCTTTGGAAACCTCTCGTGGGTCTCTGTGAAGATCTGAGTAAAGCTGATGTAAGGTTGAACACACCTGAGAGATGACGCCGTAACCACGTGTGTGTTGGTTAAACATAACCACGTGTCTGTGTTAGCCAAACGTAACCACGTGTCTGTGTTGGCTAAACGTAACCACGTGTCTGAGTTAGCTAAACGTAACCACGTGTCTGTGTTAGCTAAACGTAACCATGTGTGTGTGTTAGCTAAACGTAACCACGTGTCTGTGTTAGCTAAACGTAACCATGTGTGTGTGTTAGCTAAACATAACCAAGTGTGTGTGTTGGCTAAACGTAACCACGTGTCTGTGTTAGCTAAACGTAACCACGTGTGTGTGTTGGCTAAACGTAACCACGCGTGTGTGTTGGCTAAACGTAACCACGTGTCTCTGTTAGCTAAACGTAACCACGTGTGTGTGTTGGCTAATCGTAACCACGTGTGTGTGTTGGCTAAACGTAACCACGTGCGTGTGTTGGCTAAACATAACCACGTGTGTGTGTGTGTTGGCTAAACGTAACCATGTGTGTGTGTGTTGGCTAAACATAACCACGCGTGTGTGTGTGTTGGCTAAACGTAACCACGTGTGTGTGTGTGTTGGCTAAACGTAACCATGTGTGTGTGTGTTGGCTAAACATAACCACATGTGTGTGTGTGTGTGTGTGTTGGATAAACGTAAACACGTGTGTGTGTCGGCTAAACGTAACTACGTCTGTGTGTTGTCTAAACGTAACCACGTGTGTGTGTCGGCTAAACGTTGTTGAAGGAAAAAAACATCAGTTGGTGGTGTTGTACGGACGTAGTGCTTTTATTTTGGCTGATCTTTATATCATTGTATCACATGTCTCTGAATTCTGAAGGTCAAAGGTCAAACTTCCTGTTTCAGTCTGTTGTGTTGTTTCAGTCGACATCAGAGTGAGATGCTTAGGAGACACTCATCATCATCATCACCATCATCATCATCATCATCATCATCATCATGATCACCGTCACCGTCATCACCGTCATCATCATCATCATCACCATTATCATCATCATCATCTTCATCATCATCACCATCATCACCACTGTCATCATCATCATCATCACCATCTTCATCATCACCATCATCATCACCGTCATCATCATCATCATCTTCATCATCACCGTCGTCATCATCACCATCATCATCATCACCGTTGTCATCATCACCATCATCATCATCATCATCATTATCATCATCATCATCATCATCTTCATCATGTTTATTAAATCAGTGGAAGTGTAGTAGATGATAAAACCTCACAGCCCAGTTTGTTGCTCATCACTCCTGTGGCTCACCGCCGCCACCGTGAGCTTTAGACACCAATAACACACACACAGACACACACACAGACACACACACACACAAACACACCTGGAAGGATACTGCGCCCTGATCTGCTCCGGCTCCGCCCCCGCTGAAGTCCTCCGTACTGGGCTCCAGAGAGTTCATCACCTCGGTCATCCTGCAGGAAACACAAACTGATCATCACCAATCAACAACATGTCTGTACAAACATTTCTAAGGACATTATTACTGTCTCTGTTCACACAGAGGGGGCGCCACAGAGCCATACTGCCATACGTGCACGCCACACAAGCAGCCTGCTGTGCATTTCCTGTTCCCCACCCACATGTCCCCAGACCATTAAATGTGTAAAATCACAGACATAGCCACAGTGACATCACCCGTTGGTTTGTAGTCTCCAGGTTTAAAGCCTTGAGTTTGGCATGTCGGCCATCTTGGGTTTTTTTTCTGGATCCAGAGGTGATCATATTTGAGCAAGAAAGTGGGGCTGTGGAGCAGTGAGGGGTGGGGCTGTGGAGGAGTGAGGGGTGGGGCTGTGGAGGAGTGAACTGTGAAGGAGGGAGCAGTGAGGGGTGGAGCTGTGGAGGAGTGAACTGTGAAGGAGGGAGCAGTGAGGGGTGGGGCTGTGGAGGAGTGAACTGTGAAGGAGGGAGCAGTGAGGGGTGGGGCTGTGGAGGAGTGAGGGGTGGGGCTGTGGAGGAGTGAACTGTGAAGGAGTGGAGCTGTGGAAGAGTGAACTGTGAAGGAGGGAGCAATGAGGGGTGGAGCTGTGGAGGAGTGAGGGGTGAAGGAGGGAGCTGTGAGGGGTGGGGCTGTGGAGGAGTGAGGGGTGGGACTGTGGAGGAGTGAGGGGTGGGGCTGTGGACAAGTGAGGGGTGAAGGAGGGAGCAGTGGAGGAGTGGATGTCTGTGGGGACGGACTCTAGTGGACGTCAGAGGAACTGCAGGTTGTGACTTCCTGTTTCAGTCCTGCAGGGCGACACCTGGTGGAGATCTGCACTCACCTGACTTTGTGTTTGTATCCACCTGAGACAAAACCAGGAGTGAGACACTGAGCTGTGACGCTGAGTGGATCTGAGTGGATCTGTGTGGATCTGAGTGGATCTGTTTGGATCTGAGGGGATCTGAGGGGATCTGAGTGGATCTGAGGGGATCTGAGGGGATCTGTGTGGATCTGTTTGGATCTGAGTGGATCTGAGGGGATCTGAGTGGATCTGAGTGGATCTGAGGGGATCTGTGTGGATCTGTTTGGATCTGAGGGGATCTGAGTGGATCTGTGTGGATCTGAGGGGATCTGAGTGGATCTGAGTGGATCTGAGGGGATCTGTGTGGATCTGAGGGGATCTGTGTGGATCTGTGTGGATCTGAGTGGATCTGAGTGGATCTGAGGGGATCTGAGTGGATCTGAGTGATCTGAGTGGATCTGAGGGGATCTGAGTGGATCTGAGTGGATCTGAGGGGATCTGTGTGGATCTGTGTGGATCTGAGGGGATCTGTGTGGATCTGTGTGGATCTGAGTGGATCTGTGTGGATCTGAGGGGATCTGTGTGGATCTGTGTGGATCTGTTTGGATCTGAGGGGATCTGTGTGGATCTGTGTGGATCTGTGAGGATCTGAGGCACATTCAGTCATTCGTCTCTGAAGCTTCATCAGCAGTTGTAACTGGAGTTAATGTGTCCCATCATGCCTCAGTGTGACATCATGGCGTCCATTAGGCTCCTGTATCTGTTTAAAGCAGCTCCAGTTTTCGGCTCACTTCACTTTAACATGTGACACGTTATCAGAAACACTTTCCATACAATCAGGCCGCCAGTTGCTGTTTCCATGGAGATGGCCGGTTGGGACTGTGGGCCTCTGATTGTCTGAGTGCTGCACTTTAGCAGAGCGCAGCAACAAGGCCGAGAGCTGATGTGTATTCATGTCAGAGCGGCTCCTGGTCGTTGTGTCGCCGTCATCAGGAGACAATTCGTCCTTTATTCCTCATCACAGCCTCGTTTTGTTCCTGCAGAGATGATCTGTGGCATATATCTCACCGAGGTATCAAGAGGAGGAGGAGGAGGAGGAGGAGGAGGTCTGATTCAGTCTGCTCTGAAGAAGAGTTTACATGTTTTTATCTTTGCAGCTGAATTATTTTAATGATTTATCTGATGCTTTAAATCTGCGACACGTCTTCACTCTGCCTCAACATGCTGATATGTCATCTTACATTTTAATAAATCCATTAAAGGTGTCACAGAGTAAAATTCTTTATAAAAAAAAGAGACCTGATGTATTAAATCAAACTTGAGTGCCGAGTTCTCGCCCCTGGACTTTTTACGTTTCTCAACTGAATCAATATTTTTCAGCTTTATGGAAACTGAAATTGATCTTGAATTAAAAACATTTAGATTTCTGACTGTGAACTTTAAAAATTTCATGTGAACAAACAGAAATTATTTTAATGTTAGTTTCTTCTCATCCAAATTAATTTTATATTTTTATTTGCAGGATTTGAAATATTTTAAGTCACATTGACGTTAACGTGTCGGCCGAGATGTGTGATCATGTGACTGGCGAGCTGACGGAGTGAAGACGGAAGTCATCCTGAGCGGTCAGTAAGGAGTCAGGTCAGGGAGGTGGATGAGTCACAAACACAGGACTTTTTCCCCAAAAGACGCGTGTTCGTACCCGTATCAGTCATTTTAAGGTTCTTCCTCACCGTGTTTCTGTTCCTGAACTTAACCTCTAAAATGATGTAACTGTACGTTCAGGATGTAACGTCATTCTTGGGGTGCTAACTCGTAGGCTATCACATGAACAGTTGTGTGAGGACATGTTGACCAACAGCAGTGACCACAAACAGAACAGGGGACCCACCTGTAAAAACACTGCTCTATAGCGCCACCACAAGGTCCCTTTAAGCATCTGTTGGAGCTACATCTTGTTTCATTATGTTTCATATTCACACGCTGCACTGAAGTAAAAATGGAAACAGTCCTTCATTTAAAATCATATGTGAGAAAATATTGGCAAAATATACTTCAGCTATCATAAGTAAAAGTTCTCATTTATTCTGAGGTATGATTTTAAATCCTGTCACTAATAAATCTGCTTCTCTTTTAATAAACTGATACGGAGATGCTGTATGAAGATGATATAATGCTCCACACTCACCACCAGAGGCCACAGCTGTGGGTGATGGGGAGAATGTTACAGGCCCTGTTGGTGCTGACACACAGAACTTTAACTCGAGACGACGACGTCCAACCATAAAGTCAGTTATTTAATAAATGTAGTTTTATAAACTAGGTTCGGGAAGAAAGACAACGCCTCGAACACATCCCATTTTAATTTTATTTTTTTATGTATTTATTTTTTTTATTTAAGCACATCTGATTCATTCTCTGTCTCTTCGACAAATTTCTCACACAGACCGACCGTGTGCTTCACGTGTAACCACAGACTTACCTCAATCTAAAAGTAAGACAAACGCTAGTTTTTATTGTATCATACAATCAACTCACCACGGATCCAGAACTGCAGAACAATCCTTCTGATCCAGACAAAATCCTCCTGAAAGCCATTATGCTCGAGTCATATTATTTCCGCAGCAGTCAGGCTACAGACATACTTCTAGGCAGAGCTGCAAGCATTCCGTGGCTTCCATACCTCGGCTTCGCGAGCTCCTCCATTCCATCTGCCCCACAAACTCTCTCCAACTCCAGATCAATCCTCTCCTCCATCCACAAGGGCCAAGAATCGCGGTCGCCATTGTCGTGGCACGTGCATGTTCTCCACTTGTTCCGACGATCCATTGCCACGCTTTCAACCCTAACCCTATGTGTTTGTCCTTTCTTGAGTCATTCCATTATTCTTGTCATCTCTGCATTCAAAGGCTTCATCACATCGTCACCAGTCATCTAATCAGTTCCACAACCGGAAAACCTTCCATCAGCTTCAACAGAATGCTTTCCATAACAATCTTGTTATTTCCATCACTCTCGGCCCATCTTACTAGCCAGTGTCAGCTCCCCTTTCCTCTCTAGACGTTACGTTCATTTGCAGTTTAACCATGCACTGTATCCATTAAACAATAATAATAATACTACCCACAACTACCTATTCGGAACCAGCTTTTCATTAATCTAGCTACTGGCAGTTGCAAATTGCTACATATATTCTCACATTAACCAACACTTGTAAAAGATTTGCAGCAAACGCTTGCCACCGACTTCCAACTTTCTTAGCCCTGCATCCATTGTCTTCAGGCTACTCATACCCCCAATCAACCCCTCTGTAGCATCCATGGTCCTTGCTTCGAATTTGCTCCAATGCATCTTTGACCCTCCACTTCATCCCAGTTTTTCTATACGCAACTTCATACTTCTGCCTGTCTCTCGTTGTCACTCCTGAGATGTAAATCAACGCAGCCTCCTACTGACCGCCACATTAGCTCCCACGTTTGCAACAATCATAACCATTTCCTCCTCCCAGACCTTCATATATCCGTCCCAGACAAGCATTAATGGACAACCTCCTGCCCCATGTTTATCCCCTTTTCTCATTCAACATGTCATAATTCCCCGTCTTATTAAAGCTTTACAGTACAAATCGCTTGGTCATGGTACAGTCCTTGCTAGTAAACCAGTTTACCAGCTGGCTTAGGTTCTGGGAGCAGGACCACGCCTCACTACTTATCCCTTGTTTTCCTCCTCACATAGTTTGTTTCCGTTTTCTTTCATGTAATCAAAATTTTCATTGCTTTTAGCATATGTTTATGTTTTCGGGGTAGTTGATTTTCACACTTTACGCATTCCATGCTGACACCAAACTGCGTGCTGTGAACTCCTGAGACTAACCTTTCAAGCTGACTTGAACAGGGGTCAGTGTACTGTTCCCTGGTGTGGTTTTAACTCTTCACACTTATCCCACCAGAACACTGCGCTCTGAGAACGCAGGGTTACTCGTGGTCCCTAAAGTCTCCAAAAGTAGATCAGGAGCTAGAGCCTTCAGCTATCAGGCTCCTCTCCTGTGGAATCATCTTCCTGTTACGGTCCGGGAGGCAGACACTGTCTCCACATTTAAGACTAGACTTAAGACTTTCCTCTTTGATAAAGCTTATAGT
>NC_065519.1:1223388-1244818 GCF_006386435.1 Epinephelus moara | reverse complement strand
TTTTTTTCCCCGTTAAAGGGGTTTTTTTGGGGAGTTTTTCCTGATCAGCTGTGAGGGTCATAAGGACAGAGGGATGTCGTATGCTGTAAAGCCCTGTGAGGCAAATTGTGATTTGTGATATTGGGCTTTATAAATAAAATTGATTGATTGATTGACTTATCCAAAGAGCCAGACTGAGGTTAAGCATGCACAGATCACCCAAGCTTGACTAAACTTGCAAGACGGAGCTAAAACCTTAGCACCAGTCCCAAAATTCTCCCGGAACGACATCCCCTTTTGTGACGATCACACTAAGCCACGAGTTATCCAACCGTACACAAACTCAGCCACCCCCACCCCTTCATCCACAACCCGCGAAATGTACCCAGTCTCTATAGCAGCCATTCTTTTGGGGGCACGATCGCATTCACTTAACCACATGCTTTTCACGAGACACTCACCCTAGCTGAGCTCACAGAGAGACAACGCCCCCACTCAGTCTCACTCCCAGGATCCCTCCTGCGTTCCTGCTTTTGACCCAACACATTCATCATCGCACTCGCCTGCTACCCAGAAACTGAGCCTTCATCCCTCAACCCTCATCCCTTCATCCCTCAACACTTCATCCCTCATCCATTCGACCCTCGACCCTCATCCCTTCATCCCTCATCCATTCGACCCTCATCCCTTCATCCCTCATCGTTTCATTTTCTAATCCCTCGATCCTCACCCCTTCTCACCTTCCTCTGAACCCAGAATCCATCATATGCAATAACTCATTCGCAATCTTCATCTTATTGTTGTGGTCTTTGTTAGTGAACCACATGATGTCATTCGACACATCGTCTGCATTCAGCCCTCTGATGTGTCGTTTCTGCTGAATCTTGGGGTCTCCTTGCTTCCTGTCTGTTCATCACTCTGTGTGAAGGTTTAAACCCGTCAGAGAGCAGCTGATCACATGTTAGGATCCAACATGTTCTCACTCCAAACTCCTCACATATCGCCGTCTGGTCACGGGACCTTCACGTCCACATGTGACGAGCTAGGTGTCCGGGTTGCATATGTTGTTGATGTTCTGGGATGCCGGTCATTTCACGCCAGTCACATTGTGTCCTTTCAAAATAAACTTCTGTTTTCATAGGAAGTGTTTCTGCGCGTTAGAGACAGATAAAGGCTTTTTCAAAATAAACTTTCAGCGTAGGAAAAACACCTCATAGTTACCTTCATGTCACTGTGTAACAAACACACCTGCTCAGGTCTCACCTGCTCAGGCCACACCTGCTCAGGTCTCACCTGCTCAGGTCTCACCTGCTCAGGTCACACCTGGGGCCTGTATCACGAAGCAAGATCAACCTTTCCTGGGTTACCCAGACCTATCCTGGGTTGACTAACCCTAACAATGGCAATCAGGATAATCGGTATCACGACGCTGGATATCAACTCGGTAACTCAACCCAGGGTTGCTTTATCAAGAGCCGTGAACGCGCACGCAGCGGACCAATCACAATCATGAGAGAAGCGCAGCGTCACTGAGCGTCACTGAGCGTCCTCACAGAGCGCCGTATGTGAGGGAAAAAAAGTATTTCTTGTGAGGATCAGAGATTAATTCTACTAAAATATGAGGAGGAGAAAAGCAACATTAGAGAAAAGGCCAACACCGTGGCAGCTGCAGGAGGAGGAAACATGCGTGGCAACGCATAACGGGATGAATAATGTTTAGTTTTAGTTTAGATTAGTTTATTTGCACATAATGTTAAAAACAGACAGTATAACATTTACAAGATTAAAAAAAGAAAAGTGCCGGAGAGGTTAGAAGCCACTAAAAGCTTATCAAAGAAATTCCCCTGTCAAAACATCAATGAAATCACATAATAGAGAAGAAAAAGAAACGGGTGAGGAAAGAAGGAATAGAGGAGGAGAGAGGGAAAAATCAAGACAAAACAAGGCAGCAAATAAAATGATGTGTAGGTCAAATTACTCATCACTGGTTCAAGTACAATAAAGCTTAAAGCTGACGCCACAATTAAATCATATCAACACCAAATTGACAGTCTGAATAAAATCATCCTGATATTGAGCTGTGTTAGAAATTAACAGCTGTGCAGAAATATACCTAGTGTCCCTCCTTAAAAAACAAAAAGGAAAATCCCTCAAACACCATGACGTGTAGACATGATAGGCTACTTTCCACATTTCCAGCAGCAAAGCTGTCAATTAGGCCCATTATCTTTAACAGGGATCATTTCCTCCAACAAAACAAAATGTTGGCACTAATTAATGGTGCTATTAAGTGTCTGCAAATGATCAGTTTCTTTCTTATGAAGGGGTGGGATGAAAGTTCCACTTCTTTCCACTCCTTTGTGAACAATCTTTTCATTGTCTGTTGTTGTTGCTTTCTTTTCTTTTTTAATGTTCAAAATAAATTTTCAAATCAAAATCAATCAAATGAATTAAACTTCCCGTCATGACTGGGCTGCATTTCTATCAGCGGAGTCATTTTTTTCCGAACAGTCATGACTGGGCTGCATTTCTATCAGCGGAGTCATTTTTTTCCGAACAGCTGATTGGCCAGTGGGAGGTGCTTTTTAATAGGATCAGATTCAACCCTGAACTTACCCTGCTCCGGAGCAGGATAGCCGTTCAGAGTAAGTTACCATGGTGATCTACCCCGATAAGAACTGAACCGGCTTCGTGAGACCGAAAACCCAGGGTTAACCCTGAAGTTACCTCGCTAAGACATTAATCCTGCTTCATGATACAGGCCCCTGCTCAGGTCTCACCTGGCCAGGCTTAAGGTTCCTATTTGTGGGTGTTTATCAGTCTCAGGCTCCGCCCTCCTGCCATAAAGAGACTTTCCACCTCTCAAAGTTTAGTTTTTGTCTTACAGCATTCCAAGCTGGCGCCATCCAGCGGCAAATCGCACCACGGTGATAGGGTGGCTTTTTTAATCTGTCTAACACAGAAATCACCGACTGAGCGTCGATATGTTACGACTTTAGAATGAGACAGAGTCCAAACGGCGCTGTAGAACAGATGACATCACACACACACCGAACCACGATCACCACAGATACTGTCCGTTAAAATGAGTTTACAACAACAGAGAAACGTCAGGAAGATATAAAAAAATAAACAATACCACCGAGCCGTGAAACTGACTCTGCAGCTGTCAGAGCATCATACGATTACAACAGGTAATATATCCAGTATTATATTTATATATATATTTATACATATATGCTGCTCTCTGGATTATTATTATTATTACTATTATTATTATCATTATTTTTACAGATGAGAAACAGAATGTTCATGTTGTCGCTACCGGAGCTGACGTTACATCACATCCTGTTTATTTTCCATCATAATGAGATGATAGAACTGGTGACTGTTGTCTGAATGAACCAATCAGATGTCTCGTTTGTTAAAATCTTATTATACAAACTGAGTTATAACGACGGCCATCAGATTAATGTGACGTGGTGAAGTAACAGTACCTCAGACTCAGGATTACAGTACTGAAGTATTTGTACTTAGTTACTTTTCACCACCGCAACGATCCAATGAAATGTCTCCACACTGCAGATTTTTGTTTTTAATATTCTGAAACAAATTAAATGTCTAACGATGTTTATGATATTTACTTAATCAATGATTTCAAATCCAAACTGTCATCAGACGTTTATTTTTTATTGTTTTGATGAAAATCTGTTTCCTGTTGTGTTTTCAGAAACTTTAATTATTAAAACAATAAATGATAATTTAATCAAAATAAAAGTGTAACTGACCTGGAGTTGAGATGATTCATGGAAACACTTTAAATCTGAACATTTTGTTTTTTTATTATTAATATTCGTTGTTTGAATAAACTGAGACATTTTGTGATGAATGTTTCAGCGTCTGATAGAAACTTGAGCAGAGAATAAAACAATAGTTTGTTTCGCAGCCATCGACGTCTCACAGCCAAGAACACCAAGTGATGAAGCCAAAAACCCACGAACGCACCCTGATGTAGCGCCGCTTCACAGACCCGAGCTGTGATTAACAAATATCAGATTGATGAAGGATGTGACCTCCCCTTCATCACGGTGGAGACACTCCAGTTAAAGAACCGAGGATGATGATGGTACTCTTCCTCTCTTCTCATCGCCCCAGCTGCTTTTTTTTCCATTTTTGCTGCTGCTAAATCAGAGCCAGCAGCAACACCTCCTCTTCCTCCTCCTCATCTTCCTCCTCCTCCTCCTCTTCCTCCTCCTCTTCCTCCTCCTCCTCCTCCTCCCCCATTGCAGTAAGTTTGTACAGCCCAAGGACATGAAATAAAAATCCAATCCATGTCCAAATATAGTGGTCGTCTGCTGCTCTCAGCTCACAGCCTCTTCACTGCTTCTCCTCTTCATCACCTCAGTCTGTTTTTATTTTAGGCTAATGTCTCAGATTCATTACATGATGATCTGACACGTACCTGACACGTATCTGACATGTACCTGACACGTTTCTGACATGCATCTGACATACATCTGACACGTATCTGACACGTTACCTGACATGTACCTGACATATATCTGACACGTATCTGACACGTTACCTGACATGTACCTGACATATATCTGACACGTATCTGACACGTACCTGACACAAACCTGACATGTACCTGACATGTATCTGACACGTACCTGATATGAGGGGTGAAACGTATCAGCGAACACACACACAGTGCATTCACTGCGTATTTGATACGTGTACATTGCGTGTGCAACCATCACCGTGTACTTGTTACACATGCAATGCGCGTGCAATGCCTGCACACGCCTAGATGTGTGGTTATTAGACGTGCGTGTGTTTATGGTTTTAACATTTAATCTAGACTGGATATTCATTACTTATATCTGCAACATAATTTTGCCTAGTCAAAACTCTTATTCAAGATATCTGTAATTCAGTTTTGACTAGTAAGATTCAAACTACTTTTGCCATTCATGTGTATGGGGTTTGTCATTATAGATATCTCCAATGTAGTTGCGGATATCTGCAATTGTTATTGCGGATATCTGCAACTGAATTGTGGATATCTGTAATTCCAGTTTGAGATATCTACCATTTAATTTTGACTAGTCATAATTCAAGTTCAAGATATCTTTAATTATCATCAATTGAAGATATCTACATGGTCCTTTCTAGATATCTTGAATTAAGTTTCAGGTAGTCAGAATGATGTTGTAGATATCTGCAACTGAATATCTGTAATTCAGTTTTGACTAGTCAGAATGACGTTATAGATATCTGGAATTAAAATTCATACTAGTCACAATGACATTACTACTAGTCAAAATGACATTGTTGATATCTATAATGGTAATTCCGGATAGTCACACTTAGCGATTAAATGTTAAAACGGCTTGCCACAGTGCGTTGACACATGTTGAGGCATATAGGCTTTTTACAGCAAACAGGAATAAAATATAAATCTAGATTTTACAAGTAAGGAAAGACTTGACAAGACATCAGCATGAACAGCGCTGAGTGTTCCCCACTCTCAACCTGGTAGCCAAAGTCCGAGTGAATTTAACCCATTTAAACCCATTTAAGGATGTCTGAAAAGCTTCTAAACAGTCAAATTCGCAAAAGGGCAAAATGCGAAAAAAATGTTTATGAAAACACAACTATTGATTAAAAACATACAGATGGAGGTTTGCAGCATTTAGGATCCAATTCAATAATAGGCTATATATTCACAATTAGGCTGTTGTAGCCTATATATTATCTTAGTTAAATATTTTTAAACCACAGCCAGACATCGAGGGTAGTCAGTAGCTCTGATTTGTGAGGATAAAATAAAAATTTAAAAAAATCATGCGTGTGTATATGCAGGCGTATATCTGCAGCAACTTGATTCATTATTCATTTCATCATCAGCGATTCATTTATTCATTCCACTCTTGCGAAGCACACACACACACGCCTGCCTGCACATGTAAACTATGGAGACAGACAGTTTGTCAAAGTAATCTGACGCGTTCAGGTGTTAATGATGTGTACATGCACTGTGTGTGTGTGTGTGCGAGATTCACACGCAGGTGTAGTGTATGTGTGGCGTTTGTAAAGCACTGTGCACGTGTCCTGAAAAGACGTGTGAGCGCGTCATGTGAGTGGAACGAACAACGCCTGCGCGTCATGTAGCAGGCATGCGTGTAACACTCATGTCTCCATAGTAACCCTATGTAAAATGTAGGCATGCGCTCACGCGGTTTGATTAGATCTGATGTGTCCTAAGTAGGCGCAAGTGACGCATTGTAGTGTGGTTGGGTGAAACGTTTGACCCCTCATAGTATCTGACATGTATGTGACATGTATCTGACACGTACCTGACATGTACCTGACACATATCTGACATGTATGTGACATGAATGTGACATGTATCTGACACGTACCTGACATGTACCTGACACATATCTGACATGTATCTGACATGTAGGGGCATGTATCTGACACGTACCTGACATGTGTCTGACACATATCTTACATGTATCTGACACATATCTGACATGTATGTGACATGAATGTGACATGTATCTGACACGTACCTGACATGTATCTGACACATATCTGACATGTATCTGACATGTAGGGGCATGTATCTGACACGTACCTGACATGTATCTGACACATATCTGACATGTATGTGACATGTACCTGACATGTACCTCCTCACTCCTTCATTAAACTCCTCTTCCTCCTCACTCCTTCATCAAACTCCTCTTCCTCCTCACTCCTTCATTAAACTCTTCTTCCTCCTCACTCCATCAAACTCCTCTTCCTCACTCCTTCATCAAACTCATCTTCCTCCTGTTCGGCACTCCTTCATTAAACTCTTCTTCCTCCTCACTCCATCAAACTCCTCTTCCTCACTCCTTTAACAAACTCCTCTTCCTCCCGTTCCCCACTCCTTCATTAAACTCTTCTTCCTCCCCACTCCTTCATTAAACTCTTCTTCCTCCTCACTCCTTCATCAAACTCCTCTTCCTCACTCCTTCATCAAACTCCTCTTCCTCCTGTTCCTCACTCCTTCATTAAACTCCTCTTCCTCACTCCTTCATTTAAACTCCTCTTTCTCACTCCTTCATCACACTCTTCACTCAGTCAGTTTTATGACTAAAAGAATAAAGTCCTGTAGGCGAAGTGATGAAGGTTGTAATAAATGATCGGATGAATAAATGTTGCAATAAATGACTGAATGAATGTATGAGATCTCACCTACCTGTCGGTGTGTGTTTCAGGTCCAGAGTCTCACAGCAGGAAGGTCTCTGTCCTCCGCTGCTTCATCACACTGATGCTGCTGCTGCTGCTGCTGCTGATGATGATGATGGTGATGATGATGCGGGCTGTTGTGGGCGACAGGCGGCGGGGCGCGCGCTAGGCTCCCGGTGAAGTTGCCGCTCGGTAAGTGTTCGGAGTCTGCGCAGTGGAGCGGGACCGGTGCTGCATTCAGGGACTGTCGGACACGTTTGGTTGGGAGGCAGTACTCAGATGTCTGAGTGAAGTAGAAGTATCAGAGAGCAGAAGTACTCTGTTACAAGTAAAAGTACTGCGTTCATAAAGTTACTCCAGTAGAAGTATAAGAGAGTATGACAGAATGAGGTTTTTATTTATTCATTCATTCATTCATTCATTCATTTATTATATCTTATGTACTGCCACGCAGCTTGTGAATTTCACCAAGAGATTAATTAACTTTATCCATAAAATCATATTTTACTTGTTGAATATATTTTTAATTATTGATAAATTATAAAATCCAAAGTATGAAAAAGATATAGTGAAATAAAAAGTAGCCTACAGGAAGTATAAAGACGCAGTACTTGAGTAAATGTACTTGGTTACTTTCTGCCATTATTGTGCTTTTAATTTGAAAGGTAGCTGTGTGTGTGTGTGTGTGTGTGTGTGTGTGTGTGTGTGTGTCTCCCTCTGCTGTACAAACCTGTTCATTCCTCCTGTGACCGACCGAGGTGATGACGTCATATTGAGTCTTCTCATGGAAGAATTAAAGTAAAAATACTACATTACAAAAACACTCTGTTACTAGTCAAATTCAAACATCAAAATAAAACGAAAAGTTCTGATTTTACAGAATAAGAAGTTAAATAAATGGAATATAATTATTAATATATATGTTCATCAGTAAGGTGTCAAAACACATGTATTAAATAAAATGTGTGACTTTCATTATTATCATTATTATTATTGTTATCATTATTATTATTATTATTATTATTAATGGTTAAGGAGAACCAGTGTGTGTGTGTGTGTGTGTGTGTGTGTGTGTTTAGATCAGGGTTTCCTCTTCATGTGTGTGAAACCTGATCAACAACATTTATAGACAAACTGGATTTTATTATGTTTTTATATGTTGGCTTGACGTTGTTGGACGGACTTCAGTGGTAAAGTTTAACTGAGATATTTATGGAATCTGAATTCATAACGATGAAAAGGAAAATGTGCAGTAGATGTTTTTACACTCACATTAATGAGGGATGAGACGTGTTCTCCTACATCTCCCATCTCACAACACAATAAAGGTTTAGTGTCAGGTGACACAGACGTGACATCACATGTGATTTAACCTGCTGTCCTCCTCGTGTGGACACGTAACGTCTGCAGAGTTTCAGATATGCGAAGTCCGTCGGAATGATTTTTTAAATTAATGACAGGAAGTCTCATAAACTGTCCCAGTCTGCCTCAGTTCACCCAACATGGAAATACTCAGGTACTGTGTGTACAGTACTCGAGTAAATGTACTCAGTTACCTTCCATCAGTGGTGACAGTATCTGTTTATTTACTGAAATCTGACCTGTTTCAGTTCATTTAAAAACCAACAGAATAAAGAGAATAAAAACAGTGTGTGGCTGAACTGGAGCCAGAGACAGAACTCATCAGCTTCACCTTTACATTTAATCATATTTATTTATTTACTGTGTGTAACTCTGCCAACAGGCGGCATCAGTCATCAAATAAAACCCAGAGGTCATTAACAGCTATTTACACAGCCAGTTTATTAATATTCCTCTTTGTACAGAGATACTGAAAGGCATCCTACTGTCCATATATTTTTATCGTAGCAAATGAGGTTTTAAGCAAAAATATTAATACAAATATAGATGCAGCAGCAGCACACGTCATCAGGAGCGTTTCATTTCAGCTTTGCATTGCTATGTTTGTTTCTTCAGCTACAGCAACAAGAATATCTGGTGATACATTATCTGTTGTAGACTGCACCGAACGAAGGCGCTGTGAAATTACTGTAAACACATTTTGGAATGTCAGTAACATCGACTGATTTTCAGCTCAGATCAAACTTTCTTAAATCAAATGCACTGGTGATTATTGTCCGATAAATAAGAGCACAGGAAGTCGGATCAGTGTCAGACTTTATAAAAAGATATTAGAGTAAAAGTCATGGCTTATTTTAGCTCAGTACCATAAGAAGCAGGATATTTGGTTCATTATCTGCAGTAAGGGCACTCAGTTACACAGCTTATTAACAACTTCATCACATGGTCAGTGTGATTTACATCAATCCGTCTCTTTACAGATCAACAACATGCAACCAGAGGTGAACACAGACTCAATCTTTACTGTGATTCGTTAATGATCTGTTTTCTGTCTAAGCTCTCCATCAGTCAGAAACCCACCGGCCCCTGACACCGGTCAATAAACACAGTTTATATTGAGTTATTTCACTTGTTGACTCCGTCGAAGAACCTCATTTTCTCCAAGTGCACAGAGTCTCGTAGTCGCTGAACGGATGACGCTGTCTCACCTGAGATGGGCTCCAAGGAATGTGTGATCTGTTTTGTTATAACAATTGTTTCTTTGCTTTCACTTCTTCCACTTGATGTTTCCCGGACTAAACGCCTTTCAAGGACCGTCCTCTTGTTGCCATGTGAATCCTCGACGGTCCACGCTGCCGCTTCATCAGCGTCTGATTGGAGGGGAAGGGCTCCAGCTGATTGGACCTGGAGAGCAGTCAGCAGCTTGGCATGCTGTGCCTCTGGCGTCGCCTGTATGTTTGATGTAATGACATGTATTTTTCCAGATTCCAGTCTGAGGGTGTCCTCGGATGAAGATGAAACTCCGGATGACAGAATGGTGATTTTCTCAGGCAGGTTGGGCTCAACGGAGACAAGCTCAGTCCTTGTGGTGGAAGTAATGATGTTACTGTGCATCTCTCCAAGCACTGTGGCAGCATCAGGGTCCGAGTATTTGACCGTGACTTTGGTTGGAGAAGATAAGGACAGGCCAGCATGCTCACTCGTCATTGCAGAGCTAATGTCAGCGAAGGCATCAGATGACTGGACAGAACAGGTTTGACTTATTTCCTCATCCACTGATTCTCCTGCTGGACTCTTCTTGTCCTTGTGCTCGTCTTTTTCAGGTGTCTTAGTAGGTTCTGATGGCGAGGACAGTCCAAACCGGGGGAATTTAAACCAGCCTGTCCTCTCAGGACTTTTGACAGTATCTTGCTTTGTCTCCTCTTTCTTTGTCTCAGACTTTTTTCCACTGGGTTCATCTGTGTCATGAACTTCCTTTGAGGTTTCAAGACTTTCTTCTGGTTTTGGGACATCAAATTCAACATCAATATTCTTGAGGATCTCACCAAATGATGTCAAAGCCTGTTTGGGTGATTTAGTCTCTGCTTTTGACTCAGCCTCCTTTTTCAGCTGATCTTTGCTGTCAGTGTCCACGGGGACATGTTCGTCCTCAGGGACATGTTCATCCACAGGGGCATGTTCGGCCTCAGGGGCGGCTCTGGAGAAGCTCAGCTTTGGCATCTTAAATGTTGGTAATTTGAATTTACTTGGAGAGGCAAGGCCTGCGCTGTCGGTTTCAGTCTTTGGTGCTTCAGAATCTGCTGCAACAGCTTTGGACACATCTGTCTTAATGTCAACACTTGGACCTTTGATGGTGATAGTGACATCCTCCTTCAGTTTAGCTCCTTCAGTTTCCGCTGCTTTGTCAGCGGCAGGTGCTTCTACAGTGACATCATAGACAGCACCTCCAAATTTGGGCATTTTCACTGTGGGCATTTTAAACTTTGACGGTGATCCTCCAACATCTTTTGACTTGGCTTCACTCTCAGAAGCTTTAATTTCCACACTTGCTGAAGATTGTTTGACTTCAGGGAGTTTGACCTCGGCTTTAACATCTGGCAGTGTGATGCCTTCGTCTCTCTGCGATGCACTTAACTCTTCTTCAGGTCCTTTTGTTTTTGGTAATGCGATGCCGAACTTTGGCAATTTAAACTTGCTTCCTTGTTCATCATGTTCAGCTTCAAACTCAGGAGCTTTCATTTTCATTTCAGGTTGTTTGACTATCACTTCTCCCTCTGGAAGAGAAACATCCACCTGTGCACTGACTGCACCTTCTTTAACATTTGACTTTGACAAAGAAAATCCTGGTAGAGAAAATGTAGTTTTTTTCAGGTTTGCATCGAGTTCAGCAGAATGAGGTTCTTCCACTGAAACGGACCCTGAAGGTCCGTGGACTTCTGCTTTGGCCTCTGGTGATCTCACATCAACTTTGGGTGATTCAAAGTTCACATCAACATCAGGGGCTTTACTGCCTGTCCGTGAAAATGAAAACTTTGGAAATGTCCAGTTCGGTCGTTTCAACTTGGCCTCAACCTCAGTAGCTGGTGCATCTGGTACTGAAATGGCACCTTCAGGGTCTTTGACTTCGACATCAGTCAGTTTGACTTCAGCTTTGGCTTCTGGTAATGTCACGTCTACATCTTTCTTGGATAAGCTCAGATCAATTTCAGGTCCTTTAACTTTGGGCATTGAGATGCCAAACTTTGGCATTTTAAACTTCCTTTCCTGCCCCTCTAATTCTACGTCACCTTCTGGCAGCTTAAGCTCCACCTCAGGTTGTTTGACTTCAACATCAGGCAGTTTGACTTCAGCTTTGGCTTCTGGTAGTGTCACATCTCCATCTTTCTTTGATAAGCTCAGATCCATTTCAGGTCCTTTGATTTGAGGTCCAGAAAAACCGAGACTTGGCAGTTTAAACTTGCCTCCTTTTCCTTCATGCTCAATTCCTGTAGTTTTAATATCTATTGAGGGGCCTTCAATGTCAACACTGGGTGCTGCAATGTCAACTGTAAGAACTTCCTCAGGAATGTTGATGTCAGCTCCTTCGATTTTAATGTCTTTGTTGGGCACATCTACAGTGGCACTTGGAGTACTAACTCCAAATTTGGGTAGTTTGAATGTAGGCATCTTAAATTTTGATGGTGATCCTTCTTTACCCTTTGCTGATACCTTGATCTCAGGAGCTTTGATTTCCACTTCAGGTTCTTTGACCTCGACATCTGGTAGTTGAACTTCAGCTTTGGCTTCTGGTAGTGTCACATCTACATCTTTCTTTGATAAGCTCAGATCCATTTCAGGCCCCTTAACTTTGGGCATTGAGATGCCAAACTTTGGCATTTTAAACTTGCTTTCCTGCCCCACTAATTCTACGTCACCTTCTGGCAGCTTAAGCTCCACTTCAGGTTGTTTGACTTCAACATCAGGCAGTTTGACCTCAGCTTTGGCTTCTGGTAGTGTCACGTCTACATCTTTCTTGGATAAGCTCAAATCAAATTCAGGCCCCATGACTTTGGGCATTGAGATGCCAAAATTTGGCATTCTAAACTTGCTTCCATCAACTTCTGCCTCTATTTCTGGTATGTTCATATCCACTTCCCCTTTTTTCACTTCCACTTTGCTCTCTGGAATTGCAACTTTCACATCCTGAAGACTAGCATCCATTTCAGGGACATTAACACTTGGTTTTGAAAAAGAAAATCTGGGCAATGAAAACCTGGATTTTTTCAGTTTTGCATCTACCTCAGCACCCGGCTGTTGATCTATCACAACACTGCCTGAAGGCTTTGTGACTTCAACCTCTGGCAGATGGACCTCTGCTTTAACTTCTGGTACATTGACATCTGTTTGTGGTACAGATATGTGCATGTCTGTGCCATCAATTTTGAGTTTTTTGTCTATATCAGGTACTTCAGCGCTGACATTTGGAGTGGCAGATCCAAATTTGGGAAATTTGAATGTTGGCAGTTTAAATTTTGAAGGTGATCCTTTCACATTGCCTAATTGTGCTTCAATCTCAGGAGCTTTAATTTCCACTTTAGCAGAAGGTTCTTCAAGTTCAACATCAGGAAGATTGACCTCAGCTTTTGCTTCTGGTAGGGTGATGTCTGCATCTTTCTTTGATAAGCTAAAATCAATGTCAGTTCCTTTTACTGTTGGCATTGAGATTCCAAACTTTGGGATTTTTAACTTGTGCCCTTGCCCATCAAGTTCACCTTCAGACTGGAAGGCTTTAATTTCTAGTTCAGGGTGTTTAACCTCCATCTTTGCTTCTGGCATTGAAACATCTACTTTTCCAAGGTTAACATCAATTGCAGATCCTTCTGGGAGTTCAACCTCAGGCTTGGCCTCAGGTAATTTGATATCTTTCTTTGGTAAGCTTAAATCAATCTCAGGCCCTTGTACCTTTGGCAATGATATTCCAAACTTTGGCACCTTGAACTTGCTTTCTTTCCCTTCACCTTCAGTTCCTTTCATTTTTACATCAAGTGATGGGCCATCAATATCAACATTCTGTGCTGCAATATCAACTGTTACTATATCTTTAGGAATTTTAAACCTAGCCCCTTCAACTTTTATGTCTTTGTCCATTTCAGGTACCTCTGCACTGATATTTGGAGTGGCAGCTCCAAATTTAGGAAACTTAAATGATGGCAGTTTAAATTTTGATGGCGATCCTTCCACGTGACCCAGCTGAGCTTCAATCTCAGGAGCTCTAATTTCCACTTTAGCAGACGGTTCTTTCAGTTCAACATCAGGAAGTTTGACTTCAGCTTTAGCCTCTGGTAGTGTCACATCGACATCTTTTTTGGAGAAGCTTAAATCAATTTCAGGTCCTTTTACCTTTGGCATTGTGATTCCAAACTTTGGCATTTTAAACTTGCTTCCTTGCCCATCAATTTCTGCTTCACACCCTGGTGGTTTCATATCAACACCAATGTCCGGAGCGTCTGGGAGTTCAACCTCAGCTTTAGCCTCTGGAATTGTCACATCAACATCTTTTTTGGAGAAACTTAAATCAATTTCAGGCCCTTTTACTTTTGGCATTGTGATTCCAAACTTCCGCACTTGTAACTTGCCTCCATGCCCTTCAAGTCCAACATCATCAGGTTTTCTAACCTTCACCTTTGCTTCCGGAATCAAAACTTCTGCTTGTCCAAGATTGGCATCGATTTTCGGGGCTTCTGGGAGTTTGATCTCCGCTTTAGTCCCTGGTAATATGACATCTGTGTCTTTCTTTGATAGGCTTAAATCTATGTCAGGCCCTTTGACTTTAGGCATAGAGAAACTGAAATTTGGCATTTTGAATTTTGAAGGTGATCCTTCTGTGCCCCTAGCTACATTTTCAATCTCAGGAGCTTTAATTTCTACTTTAGCATGAGCGTCTTTAAGTTCAACATCAGGGAGGTTGACATCTGCCTTGGCTTCTGGTAGGGTGACATCTCCATCTTTCCTTGAGAAGCCTAGATGAAATTCAGGACCTTTCACTTTTGGCATCAACATTCCAAACTTTGGCATCTTGAACTTGCTTCCTTCAACTTCAACTTCAGTCTGCAAAGGTTTAATTTCCAGCTCAGGTTTTTCAACATTAGCCTTTACCTCTGGAATGGAAACATCTGCGTTTCCAAGATTAATATCAGTTTTAGGGGCTTCCGGGAGTTTGACCTCAGCTTTAGCCTCTGGCAGTGTGACATCAACATCTTTCTTTGATAAGCTTAAATCAAATTCAGGCCCTTTTAATTTGGGCATTGCTTAAATCAAATTCAGGCCCTTTTAATTTGGGCATTTTAATTCCAAGCTTTGGCATCTTGAACTTCCCCCCCTGTCCATCAAGTTCACCTTCAGTCTGCAAGAACTGCTTTTCCATGTCCGGTTTTTTAACCTCCACAGTAGCCTCTGGAACTGAAACATCTACTTTCCCAAGATCCACCTTTGGAAATTTGGCATCAGCTTTAGCCTCTGGTAATGTGACATCTCCATCTTTCTTTGATAGGTTTAAATCAAACTCAGGCCCTTTGATTTTTGGCATTTTGATTCCAAACTTTGGCATTTTAAACTTCTCACCATGTCCATCCATCTCTGCTTCTGGTGGTTTCATCTCCACAGCGAGTTTATGGTCTTCTGGAAGTTTTATTTCAGCTTTAGCCTCTGGAATTGAAACATCTACTTTCCCAAGATTGACCTCTGGAAGTTGGACATCAGTTTTGGCCTCTGGTAACGTGACATCTGCATCTTTCTTTGAAAGGCTCAAATCAATTTTAGGTCCCTTCACTTTTGGCATGGATAAACCAAGATGTGGCATTTTAAATTTGCTTCCTTTTCCATCCTGTTCAGTTCCTTCAGTTTTCATATCTATGGAAGCTCCGTCGATGTCAATGCTGGGTGCTGTAATGTGAACTGCAGACCCCTTGTCAGGGATATTAATATCTGCTCCATCGATTTTGACACCTTTGTCCGTATCAGGTGGTTCTGCAGAAATGTTTGGAGTTACAATTCCAAATTTTGGTAGTTTGAACGTTGGCATCTTAAATTTTGTTGGTGATCCTTCTGTACCTTTTGTCGCAACATGTATTTCAGGAGCTTTGACTTTCACCTTCGCAGAGGGTTCTTTTAGTTTAACTCCAGGGACATCTACTTCAGCTTTGGCTTCTGGCAATGTCCCATCTCCATCTTTCTTTGATAAGCCAAAGTGAATTTCAGGTCCTTTTACTTTTGGCATTGACACTCCCAACTTTGACATTTTAAACTTGCTTCCTTGACCATCAAGTTCAACTTCACTTTGTAGAGGTTTTATTTCTAATTCAGGCTTTTTGACTTCAATTTTTCCCATTGGAAGAGAAACATCTGCTTTGCCCAGACTGACATCAACTTCAGTAGCTTCAGGAGATTTTACTTCAGCTGTGGCTTCCAGCGGTGTCACATCTCCATCTTTCTTCGATAAGCCAAAGTGAATTTCAGGTCCTTTTACTTTTGGCATTGAGATTCCAAACTTTGGCACTTGGAACTTGCCTCCATGTCCTTCAAGTTCAACGTTAGTCTGCAAGGTTTGGACTTTCACTTCAGGTTTTCTAACCTCCACCTTTGCTTCTGGAATCAAAACCTCTGCTTTTCCAAGACTGGCATCAATTTTAGGGGTTTCTGGGAGTCTGATCTCAGCTTTAGCCTCCGGCAGTGTGACATTAACATCTTTCTTTGATGAGCTAAAATCAAATTCAGGCCCTTTCACTTTTGGAATTTTTACAACAAATTTGGGTATTTTGAACTTTCCTCCCTGTCCATCAAGTTCGCCTTCAGTCCTCAGAGGTTGGATTTCCAGCTCAGGTTTTTCAGTCTCCATCTTTTGCTCTGGAATGGAAACATCTACGTTTCCAAGAGTAACATCAGTCTTGGGGGCTTCTGGTAGTTTGATTTCAGCTTTAGCCTCTGGCAGTGTGACATCAACATCTTTCTTTGATAAGCTTAAATCAAATTCAGGCCCTTTTAATTTGGGCATTTTAATTCCAAGCTTTGGCATCTTGAACTTTCTTCCATGTCCATCGAGTTCACCCTCAGTCTGCCATGGTTTGATTTCCAGTTCAGGTTTTTCAACCTCCATCTTTTGCTCTGGAAGAGACAAATTTATTTTTCCAAGAGAAACGTCAACCTCAGGAATGTCTGTGAGTTCAGTCTCAGCTTTAGCCTCCAGTAGTGAGATGTCTACATCTTTTTTTGACAAGCTTAAATCTATTTTCGGTCCTATCACCTTTGGCATACTGAGAGTTGGCATTTTAAACCTCCCATCCTTTTCTGTTTCTGCCCCATCAATAGTCATATCCTTACCTGCATCAGGCACAGTCACACTGATGTTTGGAGTCACTGCTCCAAATTTTGGAAGTTTGAATTTGTGCTCCTCAGCTTCAGCGTCTTTAATTTCATCCCTGATCTCCGGAAAGGAGAGATCAGATTTTGGGCCTGCAGCATGAAGATTATCACCAAGACCCGTAAGCTTTATGCCAGCATCCTTTTTGGCTGGTGAACCAACTACTGAATCAATGTATTCAATGCCCTCAATTTCAGGTATCCTGACATCCGATATGACTCCTCCCATCTTGTTCCCTGTTTCAGTCTTTGACACCTTTACTTCTTGGAAGAAAATCGTCCTTTCTCCTTTCACATTGTCAACTTTTTGCTCAGAGATAGTTTGTTTAGGCAAGTCAGTTCCAATGTCAGGGATTCTTATGTCTGGTTTTGCAATCCCAAAGCGAGGCATTGTCATCTTCTTTGATTTGAATGTAGCTGTAGATTCATACTCGGACTTGATGCCCTCTGTGCCTTGTGTCTGAAGAGTGGCGACTTCACATGCACTTTCTTTTCCAGGTATTACGATATGTTCTCGTTTATAAACCTCTCCGTCGCCTTGCTTTGGCTCAGTTTTGTATTTCTTTTCAGGTTTGTTAAAATCTACGCGGGTCTCAATCAGAAGCTCCTCTGAAGATAAATCAGTAGGTGTGATCTTTGGTAGGTTGACTGATGTCTTGGAGATTCCTGGAGAGGCAGCTACATCGAACTTACTTAAGTGTGTCTCATGTTTTGTTTTCGTGGGTGTTTTCACTGATATTCTTTGTGCATTTGCATCTATCACAGTAATTTCTTCAGGAATAGGAACTCCACTCGTGTCAACCTTAGGCAGCTTAAATCCAGGCAGTTTTGAAACTGCCTCTTTCACGCTGTCAACATCAATGGACAGTTGTACAGTTTCAGCCTGAATGTCTTCATAATTTCCAGTATAACCAGCTTTTGGCTCTTTAATTCTTTTGGCTGTGGGCTTCGTAAACTTGTCCTCCATACCTGGAATCTCAATGTCTTCACGTTTGGGAAGTTTTGTTCTGGAACGAGTGCTTTTTGACAGTCGCTCATACGGATCTTCTTTCACCTCTGTGCCCTCAGCTGTAACCTGCTCAATCTCAGTTGTGCCTTCTTCAACGTTTACATTATTCTTTGGTATTATTTCCTCAGTTTCAAGGTCGCAAAAGCCGATTTTAGGCAGTTTGAATGTTGGACCTATCTTTGTTTCTTGTTTCTGCTTCATGTCTTTGTCTTTGCCTTTCTGTGGAGATTTTTGTATCAATAGAACATCAGATATTTCAAGTTCCACCTTTGGTGCACTCGTTTCCATCTGTGTCGTCCCTGATTTGGTGGGGATTATCCTTGAACTGTCACTGCTGATTATTTGGGTGTTGCCATCGAGTGCTAGTTGATCTCCCTGTGGTCGTGTTTGTGAATCCAAACTTGGGATGACATCTGATTTTTCATTTCCAGGTTGGTCTGCTATTTCAATACTTGCCCCCAGTGTTTTTAGCCTCTTTGGTGATGATTTGGCTTTTGCATCTTTCTTGTACGATTTATCCTTCCCCAGAATTTTCAATTTTAATTCGGACCGTTCTTTCTTCTTTTTCTTCCCGTCGGGGGATTTAATACCAGACGGACTTTCTTGACCCGCCAGAGCCGCAGTTAGATCTGCTGTTTTCACAGTGCTGTCTATATCGATGAGCTCCACCTTGTGTTGAACAGTTTGAGGTTCAGTCAGTTTTTGATCGGTTTGCTCACGTCTTAAGTCTTCAGCATAGATTTGAGGTGTTTCTCCTGAGGGGCTTTCAAGGCACTCAGGTGAAATCATCTGCGTTGTTGTAGGTGCATCTGTGTCCTGGTCTTCGGATGAACTAATTCGTCCTCTCTTTGTTAGAGCAGAAAGCTTCACTTTATGCTTCTTCTTGCCTTTGAGAGCATCCTGAGATTTTATAGGTGACTCTGTGTCGCTTGTTGTTGGGCTAAGCTCGAGTTTTCGCTGCTCATCAGCCTCTGAGGAGCTGTGAGACCTTGTAAAGCGGGACTTCCGTCCTTTCCCAAAGGAGGGAAACTTAGGCCATGAAATGCGGGCGTCACCACGCCTTTTGGTTTTTCCTTGCTCCCTCATCTCTGGTGCATAGACGTCTTCCTCCTGTTTGAGCAAAAGAAAAAATGAAATGTGAGTCTTAGCCTGAAGACGACCCATCATCATAAAGAGTCTGACAACATGAAAATAGTTACAGGGATGACGTCAGACTCGATGGTTGGTTCAGTCTCTGTGATGTTGGGTTTGCGTTTCAAGCAGAGCTTCACTTTGTACGCCTGAGCGTGCTCCAGGATCTGGATGGCATCCTCGTATGACACGTTGTCAAAATACACAGTGGCGCTCAGAATCTGATCACCTGCATTTAAACAAGAGCAAAATATTTCAGGGGATTTCACTGTTTCAATGTGTGATAACGATTCAGTAAAATGGAAACAGCAGATACAGTAAGAGAGGTCATCAGTGAAGGTGATAACACTTCCAAAGTTAGAAAATATGCGGCACAAGATTTCAAAGTACGACGGATGTTTGAATGTATGCCGTTCATTAGCTTCATTAATCTCCCCTTTCTCAGTCATATTGGTTTTTGTTGTAGTAATATAATAGTTTGTCATTTACCTTCTTTGAGTTTGAGACTTTTTGAGGCAGGTGACTCTGGTACGACTTCCTTAATAAAGATTCCCTCTCTCCCTCCTCCACCATAAACCAGACCCTCCGCACATCCATCTTTGGCTGTTTTCACGATCAGCCCGGACTCGGGACTATGGACTTCCTGTGAACACATCCATCAGATCATTTTACCTCCAGGCTGTGTTGATCTCTGCTGCGGAGATTCAGTACAGAGACGAGAAGGTGGAACGTCTCACCTTCAGTTTACTCATCTTTGGAGTGGAGCGCTTTTCAAACATGGACCCAAGCCCAGACTTCTTAGTTTTCCTTCCACTCCCACTTTTGTAGTGTGGGTCATGCTCCTCTTCACACTAACAGGAAAACAGAAAAAAATGATCAGACTGAAAAGGAAAAATATTGAATAAAGTACTGAATAAAACCCTGCAGCAGTCTGAGAGATTCAGTCTGATTTAAACAGAAGTAGGTCTGAACCCAACATCTTTGTTTTACATTCAAAGCTTCTATTGAGGTTTTTGAATAAAGCGTCTTTATGATGTCATCGCAATAAAATAACAAAAATCGTTGTATGAAATATATATGTGTAGAAATATAAAAGTGATTCATTGGACTGAATCAGTCTTTTTTCAGTTTAAATGAATGAATGTAATTTAAGTTAAAACAGGATTGTGTTGATGCTGTCCCACAGTCTGTTTCCATGACGACAGAGAAAACAGATTTATATAAATCCCTGTAAACATGTTAGTGTGAGTGAATACAGTCAATCAGACCCAAACTGGCCGAGGCGCTCTGAGCATGCTCCACAGTTTCCGTCCTGGGCTTTGACCTGTGTGTGTGTGTGTGTGTGTGTGTGTGTGTGTGTGTGTGTGTGTGTGTGTGTGTGTTGGTACCTCTTTGTCACTGTCGGTGTATTTCTCAGTTTCAGGATACTCCTCAACAGGGGACGATCCCTGAGGCCGCGGTCTCTCTGTGAACTGAGATGGCTCGTCACATGTCTGCGTGGACATGAAGGTCAGTTAAAACAGTCACATCATTTTAAAGAGATATGATGACACTTTGAGTCAGATATTTTTCAGCCACCTGAAACACAGTTTGAATTTTAAACTGGTGTTTCTGCAGTGTGGGGAAACCTGGATGATAAACGATGTGATGACACCTTGCTGTGCCAAAGACAGCACTGACTGCCTGTTTGGTGTTTAACAGTTGATGGACGGCAGCATTGGCCGATCTGTCCGTTCAACAACAGAGCAAAATATGTCAAAAATAATTTCATTTATTCTCATGTTATTCGGTTCAGAGATTAATTAATTAAATAGCTTCAGGCTTCATAATTTATTTCTGCGGTATGTGGCCCACTGAAATCTCAATATCACCATCCTCATTCAGATTAAGAAGCTACAAATTATATTCAGCCACAAAATAAGTCTGAAAAGCTGCAAATCAGAACGGATGCACAGAGAGTTGTTGACTAGAGATGATACGCCGTCTCACGGTGGTCGCTTCCTGTCAACGTTACAGATCAGAAGCACAGAGAGTCGTTGACTAGAGATGATGCGCCGTCTCACAGTGGTGACTTCCTGTCAACGTCACAGATCAGAAGCACAGAGAGTCGTTGACTCGGCTTCTTCTCCGGAGCCTTTGTGCTCCACTGTCTCTCAGATTAACTCATATCACAGCGGTGCCTGGACAGCGTGACGTGTGTGGTTGTGCTGCTGCCGTGGTCCTGCCAGATGCCTCCTGCTGCTGCTGCCGTCATTAGTCATTAGTCATACTTCTACTGTTATTATACACATATGACTATTGTCACACATG
>NC_065519.1:1221089-1223018 GCF_006386435.1 Epinephelus moara | reverse complement strand
TCTCATTCAGATTTTAAGAAGCTACAAATTATATTCAGCCACAAAATAAGTCTGAAAAGCTGCAAATCAGAACGGAAGCACAGAGAGTTGTTGACTAGAGATGATACGCCGTCTCGTGGTGGTCACTTCCTGTCAACGTTACAGATCAGAAGCACAGAGAGTCGTTGACTAGAGATGATACGCCGTCTCGTGGTGGTCACTTCCTGTCAACGTTACAGATCAGAAGCACAGAGAGTCGTTGACTAGAGATGATACGCCGTCTCGTGGTGGTCACTTCCTGTCAACGTTACAGATCAGAAGCAGAGAGTTGTTGACTAGAGATGATACTCCGTCTCATGGTGGTCACTTCCTGTGCACCGCCAGGTTTGACAGTAGTTGTTTGTTCCAACTCATCTTGTCATGAATCTTTGGTCTGAACTGAACTTCACACTCAGACTGTAGAGACCTGCTGTTTTATTAATGCTGTGAATGTCAGACACAGAACCTTTAATGCTAACATAGCATGCTAACATGTAAACCTCAGAATGCTAGCATGCAAAGTTAATGTAACTTTAGTCCTCCGTTTATCAGTGAGGTTGGTTTGATTCCAGAAGAGAAATATTTTTCTGAATTGTTTCACAGGTCTTTATCTCGTTATTATCAGCTGATGTTGATCAGGAACAAACATGGAGTCTGTTCACAGAGCAGTTCAACCGTTCTTCACATCATATCAGTAATTTAAGCTATCAGCTGAACAGTTTTGAAGCAGGACCTTTGATCCAGCATCAGAGGAAGGTGTGCCACGTTCAGGAGGCCACAGCTGATTTATTTTAATGTGTCAGACACATGTGGGTCGGTATGAGCTGGATCAGGGCCAAAGAAAGCTGAGGCTAAGCTAACTGAAGCTAACTGAAGCTAAAACAGAAACTTTTGGTGTCTGATGAAGAACTGAAACAGAAAGACGAGTAATAAAACATGAGTCACTCACTGAATCGTCCTCTGTGCCGGGCTCTGGTGCTCTCAGCCTCCGACCAGCTCCTGTTCACAAGAAAACAGACACACATTAAAATCTGACACGACGTCTGCTCACAGATTCATCTCACGTTTGGTTGTATAAATGAAAGGATGCAGAAAACGTCAGTGCACAGAAACGTTGGTGAAGCTCAGATGTTTTTCAGCAGTAAGCTGAGACTTGAGTCCTGACTGTTGTTGTGAGGCTCAGAGACACCGGAGCCGATGATGAGACTATTTCCAGTTCTTCCCGGCAGTATATCCCTCGGGGAGCCGCTGCCTCCTTCATCTGCTAAGTGATCCGCTGTATTGATCCACAGATAAGACTGCAGGTCTGCCTCCAAACGAATGTGGTTAGTCAGATTATTGCTATGATCTGATCTCTGACCTCTATCTGATTAAAATCCCATTTAAACTTCATTCAGGACTTTTTAATGTGACTTTCATGTAATCAGGTTTCCTGCTCAGAGATGAACTGCAGTTCTTAGTGGATCAGATGTTTCTCAGATTATTAAGGCTGTATAAATCATGACGTGTTTGTGTCTGTCCTCCATGTTCTCTGAGTTTTCAGCTCCTCATTGGCCAATAAATTCATCAATGGTTAGTTGTTTTAAGAGATTAGTGCTGAGTAAATGTGGTCACACTCCACAGAGACAATCAGATTATTTCCACTGCAGATAAAATGGTTTCATCTTTTTCTGTTGAGGAACAGCTGAGAAGTTTTCAGACAAATGTCTGTGTGAGTCTCACGGAAGAACTCGACTCAGATCAACAACCCGAAGCTGGACTGAAAAACTTTTACATAGAAATAAATATTCAAGCTATAAAAACAAGTTCACACAGTGATGATTAAAACCTGTGTCCACTGAGGTGTTTGTTTTTCCAGGCGCTCCTCAGGAAACCTTGAGAGCATTTTGGAGGCGTGGCGTTTTTTCAGCT
>NC_065519.1:1219567-1220589 GCF_006386435.1 Epinephelus moara | reverse complement strand
TTGATGCTGAAACAGATTTTCTCCCCCAAAAAATTAATTAGCCAAATAAAAGGTGTGGAAGTGAGATGAGGGAGATTTAATTAGTGTACTCAACCCTGACGAAGACGCACTTCATGTTCTGTGAATATAAAAATGACCTTGATGAGCGGCTGCTTGTGAAAGACTCAGAGACATCAGGTCCTAAACTCCAGCCAAACGTTTGGCTCCTGGAAGAACTGCTAACGCTGAGCAAATCAACTTCCTGTCACAATCAGAAGCATCTGAGCTTTAAGAGGACGAAGATATGAACCTTCCTCTGGACCTGGAGTCAAACATTTACTTCCATCAGCTGCATTAAGGCTGAAGAACCATCATCAGACTCCTCTCTGGCCCCGACTGTGTCCATCAAAGGTCTCAGTGATGTGTTGATCAGGTGAGGACACGTCCTGCTGGCGGCGGACAAACACTCTAATAAGGGTGACAAATCCATGAATCACAGCCGTCCTGCAGAAGGACAAACGGATCGTCTTGACAGAGCGGCTCCTGTCAGTGTGTTCACAGACGAGTCAACAAGTCCACGTTTGTTCCAGCTGTTGTTCTCACTCGTCACATTTCTAATGTCAAAAACAAACTTGTGGTAAATGTAGAGGGGCAAACAGAGGACCTGGGAGCTTCCATGTCCAAAAGAGACAGAGATGTATCACGTGGTTACAGCTGGACGTGACTGAAGTGTTCTGAGAGAAAACTGGACTTCTGCTCCTCGTATGGTTTTCAGGAGACTTTGTCCAATCATAGGTTGTTTCAGACAGAGTGTTCCTATTGGCTGCTCCACAGATGAGCGTGCACGTCCCTTCAGACGGTGAAAGTCTGATTCCATCTGTCAGGTAAAGTTTCTGCTTACCGATTGCGGTAAGCGAGTTGTGTCATTTCCGGTGTTTCTGTGATAGCGTCTCTGTACTGCTCTGGTGAATTCTGCTAGCCTGTTTTCTCACTTCAGTTGCTTTAACGTCTACTTCAAGTCTTAACCCACACTGGTTCTGTTT
>NC_065519.1:1219357-1219528 GCF_006386435.1 Epinephelus moara | reverse complement strand
ATTCTGCTAGCCTGTTTTCTCACTTCAGTTGCTTTAACGTCTACTTCAAGTCTTAACCCACACTGGTTCTGTTTAAGCACTTATAGCTCTCCTCCTTTCTACGACTTTCTCGCTAATCTCTTAGCTGTTGTTTGCACGTTACTAGCCTTGGTAGCTACATTAGCTTTACAG
>NC_065519.1:1213414-1216201 GCF_006386435.1 Epinephelus moara | reverse complement strand
CTATCCTGACCCGAAAAGATGCAGAAAAATTGGTCCACGCTTTTGTTACCTCAAGGCTGGATTACTGTAACTCTCTATTATCAGGTAGCTCTAGTAAGTCCTTAAAAACTCTCCAGCTAATTCAGAATGCAGCAGCACGTGTACTAACAGGAACTAAGAAACAAGATCATATTTCTCCTGTTTTTGGTAAGGGTTTTTTTGGGGAGTTTTTCCTTATCCGCTGCGAGGGTCATAAGGACAGAGGGATGTCGTATGCTGTAAAGCCCTGTGAGGCAAATTGTGATTTGTGATATTGGGGTTTATAAATAAAATTGATTGATTGATTGATCAACTGTTAAAACTGCAGAGCAACTCAACAAACAGAAGTCGGACTGACAGGAAACAGGAAGTCTGAATAAACTGAATAAAACACGTGGACAAAAAATGTTGTTGGTCCTTCAGACCTTCAGCTCTGTTGAGACAAGCCAATCCAGTGTTTCTGGACATCTTCAATGTAGTGGAGGAGCCTTGATGGTTCTGCTGACTTCCACTGGTCCCTCCATCTTGATTTGACCCAGGCAGCCTTGAAGTTATCAGATGGTGTTGTACAGAGCAGTTCCTGGTGTGTGTGGCAAAGGGACGCCAGGACTTGAGACACACGCTGTGGTGTCTCCGTAGTGATCTTGTGGAGGAGGAGGTGGGATTCACTTGTTTGGGTCCTCTGCCTCACTCCCCGCCGCTACAGACCGCCTCACTAGCCCCTTTTACACTGCCAGGTTTTCCACGAATGTTGGGCCGTTTTGCCGGCAAGCTGTGAGCATTTAGACACACAGAGCCGGATTGGCAATTTGATCCGAGGTGCCCAATTTTCCACCTCGTAGGGTAGACATATTGGTGGAACCCTTTAAGTTTAAACAGACCGAGGCGGCCTTCTGCAACGGGAGGAGCTGTTGAAGACTTGTGGGAGGAGCTGTTGATGACTTGTGGGAGGAGCTGTTGAAGACTTGTGGGAGGGGCTGTTGAAGACTTGTTGGAGGAACTGTTGATGACGCCGCACGTGCGAGCCACTGGCGGTGGATAAACAGGAAACAGCTGATAGCAGGAATTAGCGAGCAGCTAGTAGCAAGAGGGAAACACAAACCTGACAGACACTGTAAAGATGAGCAACTGGGGAGACAAGGAATTGCGCGCCCTCCTTGTCCTCGCAAACGAAGAGGCCATTAACCGTCAGATGACGGGGACGGTGAAGAACGGGCCGACTTACGAGAGAATCACCGAAGGACTGACCAGCCGCGGCTTCCCTCCCACGTCACTGTTTACGTCACACGCTGAGCTACACGTTTTGTTACTTGCTCACGCCCCCCATTGCCCCGAAAAAGGAACATTCTGTATAAACAAAAGTAGGTAGAAGGCATTTTGTTTTTATACTGCCAATGCTGAAAAAAGACTGATTGGGCTTTCCTGCAAATTTGCACAGCTCCTGTTTAAAAAGGGCCGCTGTGAGGAGACCAGTCAGCAGCTCCAGAGACTGACCCCCAGTCAGCAGCTGTAGTAACTTAACGTTCGGCCAGTGGATCAGCAAACTTTCTGTTGCTGCTGTCACACAGATTAGACTCTGCCCACTGTGGTGGGTTTCCACTGGCTGAATTCAAGCTGCTAAATCTGAAGGTCTGTCTCAGGAGCTGCTATCAGCTTTATCCGGTAAAGTGGATGATGAGGAGCTAAAGTCCAGAGGGGGTGAGACCAAACCAACTTGTTCCATGAGGTCAGATTATTTTTCTCTTTAACAGAAACGTTTCCTGATGGTTTGTGTTATTGTTCACTGGCGCACTGTAGACATGCTCTGATTGTGTTGTTAATGTGCTAACTGGCTAACTAGCATCAAGACGCTCTTCCTGTTGATGTCCTGAAGACACGACTCTGAGGTCATGTGACCAAACTAAACCTCATGATGAAGTTTCTGATTATTGGTTGGAGACAGGAAGTGAACCGTCTCCTCCATCACAGTCACACGCTTTAGGGTCATTATGGGTAATGTAGTTTATCAAACCTCCTGAGATCGATGCTCAGTCTCTCCTCTGCTCTCAGCACCTTTTATTTTCTTTATACTGCAGGAAATGTAAAATTACATTTTGAGAATTAAATTTAAAAAAGCTGCAAAATTCCACCGAGTCAAAGAGAAAGTGTCGCCAGAGACATCGTTATGAATGTTGGTTCTTACTGACTCTGACAGGCCTGTGTGTGTGTGTGCGCATGAAGCTCCTCCCTCCCAACTGTTGCTACACACCTTTTCCGGAACCCCCCCCCCGAGCAAAGAACTCACACAGACTTTTTTAAACCCTTCACGGTGTTTTGGACGACTGAGGGCCTGGCAGAGCTTCGGCTGGACGACCTGCCGCCACCTTGGCATCCAAACAGACGGAACATTCTGAGAGTCAGGAGGGGGGGCAGACAGCGGTGGAAGCCCCCCCTCCACACACACACAGTCTGGCAGAGATGGAGATGGAGAGAGGAGGAGGAGAGGGGCGGAGCTTCACTGGAGGAGGGGAGGTGAAAGGAAGATGGGACGGAGATTGGAGGAGGTGGAGGGGTGGGGCTCACCTTGTTTGGAAGGAGACTCCCTCCATCCTCATCCTCACCCTTCATCCTAACCCCCCCCCCTCCACCAACACACCCACAGATGCAGCCTGGCAGGAGGGGAGACAGGTGGAGCTCCCTCCTCCTCCGTCTCCTGCTTCTCTCTGTTTTCATTTAAGTCCAGTGTGTTTGAAGGACATCCACACACACACACACACACACACACACACA
>NC_065519.1:1185244-1213004 GCF_006386435.1 Epinephelus moara | reverse complement strand
ACACACCGACACACCGACACACCGACACACCTACACACCTACACACCGACACACCTACACACCTACACACCTACACACCGACACACCTACACACCTACACACCGACACACCGACACACCGACACACCGACACACCTACACACCGACACCATCAGCAGCTCTGCCACCACTCTTTGTTTGGCACCTTCAACACGATGAGAACAAAAGAATCTTCTTTCAGGTTTGACATCAAGATCTGAAGGTGAAGAGGAGGAAGAGCAGAACTGATGAAGGTGAAGAGGAGGAAGAGCAGAACTGATGAAGACATCCTGGTTTAATGTTTCTAATGTTTTTATCTTTCAGAGTTTTGTGTGTTTTGTATGAAATGTTCAATATAAATAAAGTTTTATTGTTGTTATGTTGGACACGTGACAGAAACAGTCACAGTCTGGTCTGTGACACGTCAGCTGATTCTAGTTACAACTCAAGGTGTCAGTAAATGTTAGATACACCAGGTTAAACACATTTATATTTATTATCTTTTTAAAAGGGAACATTTCAAATTTACTGCAGTGACATTTCAAAAAGGTGCTGAGGTGAAATCATCTGCTGATTTACAGTCTTGTCAGTGTGCGAATGAAACAGGAACAAAGACGGTGTGTGACCTGAGGATAAACACATTTATGATGATAACATGTCCTGATGATCTTTAACCAACAACACAAATTAGGATGTTCATGATCTGTTTACAGCTGTTAAAGAGGGAAAACAAGAAAACTAACCCTAACAACAAAAGACATGTCAGTCAATCAATCAATTTTATTTATAAAGCCCAATATCACAAATCACAATTTGCCTCACAGGGCTTTACAGCACATGTGTAATGTGTAATGAACTGTGTAACATTCATCGGATGAACTAAATTTAAAAATCTAATTCATGGTGAAGGGTCATGTATTTTCCACCAGTCACTTCAAAAAGCTCAAGGAAAAATATTTGTGGCTACAGAAGGGATCAAAATAAAATAAATAAATAAAATAAAAATCAACCAGCCTCCCTCCTCCTCTGACAAGTGAAGAACAGTCCCTTCATAAGTGAAGAACAGTCCCTTCATAAGTAAAGAACAGTCCTTTCAATGCGGTGAGGTTTGTGGGCCGTTACCTGCCACGAAGAGAGAAATGTGAACAGCTTGTTTCTCCTCTGACACGTCACATACCTGTGTGCCGCCACGGCTCGGCTGTTCAGATACTATTGGGCAGTCATGACACCAAGAAGAGGAACTTATTGGACCTGTAGCCGGACTTCTCTGTTGTCTGTAGCCGTTATCTTGCGCTGCAGAGCACTATGGCCGCCTTATTCCTGTCTGTGACCCCCGTTCAGCCCACAACCGGCAGGATTTGCCTTGAGTTTCTGCTGCTGGTTGAAATCTGTACTCGCACAGCGTGCTCCTGAATGATTTCTTTTGCTCACACAAAACTAATTTTAGTCGTAAATGCGAGTAAAATGCTCGCACTGTAGAGCTCTGAATGAGGCTATAAACAGAGTTGTGTTTGTGTACATTGATTGTTGAATGTAAGCAGAAGTGATGGCCAACGGTGCTTAGCCTGCCTTTAATATTGAATTAAAGCCAAGTCCTTTCGAGTCATCTGTCTCAAGTCAAAGTCAAGTCTCAAGTCATGAATACAAAGTCAAAGTCAAGTCGAGTCTTTTATCAACGTTAGTCAAGCAAGTCTCAAGTCATCATATTATCTCACATCATCTCTGGATGATGGCACAGAAAGAAAGTTAAAGTTATTAGAAGGAACCCTGAGGGAGGAATGTGTGGATCAAATATGGCCGTCCACTCAACACCACAAATATCAACCTCACTGTGGCGGCAGAGGGACGGCAGTCAGTAGGATTCATCCTCTGAGGAACATGAATAGTTTTCATCGACCTCAGAGTGAGACTGTGTTCATCGTGTGATATCAGACACTTGTGATTCAGCTGCACATCAGTGTGTCCCCCCCCCGTGTCGTCAGTCTTTGTGCTGTGGTTTTGCGTGGCCGCCCCCCCGTCACTCAGCTGATTGGTAATTTTCAGGCCCCAGCAGGAAGAAGTCCTGAGTATGAGCAGCAAATGAACCAATGTGAGCCTCTCGTCAGGCTGTAATGGAGTCAGACCAGCGCTGCATCTGTGCGACCTCATTCTGCTGTGATGTCACGTCCAGGTCGGAGCTGTTCAGACTCATTAGGGACGTTATGTGTTCTGATGTGAAGTGATGCAGCGACGAATGCTCTTTGCATGAAGATGAAATGAATGAAGAATTGTGTTCATGTTTTTTTGACCCCTTTAAAACCTGACTTCCTGCAGACGGCTGCAGCAGATTGTTATTTGCATCATCCTGTTTCAGCACTGATTCTTTTCACAGCAGAGCTCAGGATTCTGTTCTCTGTTCATCATGTCATCACGTTCTCTAGTTTATGTTCAGTCAGGAAGACGATGCCTTTAGGTCTTTAATATTTCTCGTATTCACTCCTCACACACATGCTCACTCATTTCTTTCTGTCATTATCAGAGCTGTCGATCGAGACATCAGCTGTTCTGTCAGCCAATCATCTCACTGCTTCGTGTCTTAAATATGGCTCTCCTTCTGCTCGGAGTTCTTTCATGCTGCAGGTGTACGTATACTCCACCTCCCTGTCACCACCATAGAGTCATCAGCCTCAGAGTCATCAGCCACCTCCACCAGCATCGGACTCCATGGTGGATCCATCTTGCTGCTGCTCAGATGTGTCAAAGACTCTCTGTCAGTTCATCACATCATCTGTTAATCTGCATTAAATGATCATCTTTATCTCATTCACCTGGTCTCTGCTGATTGAAATGACGTCATCACACCACGTTGTGTCACTGCCAGGGGAACAACTTTTCACTCTGCTCATGAAGATGATCATATTCTAAAAACCTAATATGAACATAGTTCAAATAACTTACAGACAATTATTTTGTTTGTGTTTCTACATTTAAAAATCTGTTGGATCAACATGTTTGTGTTTTTATTTAAAACAAAATCTGATTTTTGTATTCCTTCTTTTACTAACACAGTGTCAGTGGTGTTTCCAGTTACATCACTTTTATTAGTTATTAAATGACATCACATAAACAGACACACCAACGCAGACACTGATGGAGCGTCTCTCCTGCAGATCTCACAGGGTTAAAGTAACAACAGGCTGCTGCAGGTTGGTTTGAATTCTGTCTGAGTTTGGTACAAAGTTTCTCCAGTTTGTTCTCAGATGAATTGAATTGAAGACATTTAGGAGGCTGAGCCCGACCACAGGAGGAGTAACTGCAGCGATGGGGCTCTGGGAGCTCTGCGTCCTCTCGCTGTGATGGCGAATAGATCTCATTCAGATGGGGATGGATGAGGCTGCGTGCACAGTCGCTGCAGTGCGGCTACATCACCATTTGTTTTCATTACGCAGCCAAAACAAGCTGAGCGGACGCAGAGACACTGGACGAGCTCAGTATGGATTTTGTGGAGTGCGTCATTGTTCACGTGTGAAGACAAAAACTTTGTGGCCTCTCTGTCCCCACTTTATAAACTTCTGATTCAGGTGCGAAAGATTCAGCTCGCAGGTTAAACTGAGACTCGAAGGCTCGAGTCCCTGCACACCTCACACTCAGACAGCTGAGAGTCCATTTTAAGCACCGCCGTCACAGCGTCTCAGGAGCTTCCCGAGGGTCGGCGCTCCAGCAGCAGCCAATTGTGCTCTCAGTGATGTGTTGTGTTGTCTGTGGACAGGCTTTGTGATAGAGTTTTACTCTCAGGGGGGGAATCTCCTCTTCGTGCCCAGAGGCAGACAGACACTTAAACAGCAGTGATAAAAACACACGTGGGCCACAGATGACAGGCCTTTTATTTTGGAGACATTTTGAAGCCTTCAGCTGGATGTCGAGTCGACTCCGTATTCTCTGAGGTGCTTCAGCTTCAAACTTTGAAATGGAAACGCATGTTTTTCCTCAAAGTGCCCAGAATGACATCGTGTAAATGGAAAGACAGCTCATATGCAGAGGTGTAGATTTCAGTTGGGGGGGCGGGGACACAGGGGACACGTCCTCCTCAATACTGACGACATGTGTACTTGTCCCCCAAATAAATAAATAAACAAACAAACAGAGGAGCAGCAGACACTGACAAAATTAAAGATATTTACATCATTGACTGAAGCTGAAAGTGTTTGATGCTCAAAATCCTCTCTGGTGGAGCTTCTGTTACTGACGCACTCACAACACACACTCACTCCGGCCTCGTCACATATCAAGTGTTCAGTGATCAGCTGTGAAGTCCAGCAGACACTAGCTGCTAACTGCTAACAGCTAGCTGCTAACAGCCACCACTGCAACCAACAAACTCCACAGATCCATTCAGCAGCTCCACCATCCACAGTCAGACACACACGGCTGATTATTTACTGCTGAATTACAGCTCACAACTCTACCTTGGTGTGTGAGGGGGCGATGGAGGCTGCAGCTGGTCTTCAGTCTCAGGTTTTCACGGTCCTGTATTTCCTGATGACTAAGGGACCAACAGTCTGTGGCCTGGGTGTGTTTGGTCTTTAGCTAAAGACTTACGCCTGGTGTTGATCTGTTTTCTGACACGGCCACTTGAAGCTGATTTGCCACATCTTGTTTTACAGTCAAAAGATACCTGAATTTCATCCTCTTTGTGCCGTGGGTCTGATTGCAAACTTTCTGTTGCTGCTGTCAACGGAGCCGCTCTCCTCCTGAAGAGTTTAATCGGTTAGCATTAGCTAACACAGCAGCAGCGCTAACACCCAACACTGAGCTGTCAAACCGTCCCAACAAACTCACACTGAAACCAAAATAGCTCGGCTTTCGTTTAGCCCGTTAATAACCAAAGGTAACATTAGCCATGGGATGCTAACAGTTAGCCGTGTGATGCTGACAGTTAGCCCGGTCACTGTACTGTCGCTGTACCCTGGGCTCGGCCCCGCCCAGGATGACTGTGATTGGTTTAGAGAATCAGAGTGTTTTTCCTCCTGTAGCAGAACGATCACGTCTGCTTCCACACTTTAATCGAGCGCTAACACAGGTCTGTGGAGACACGTCTGGGAACACAAGACTATTTAGAGCATGATCAGAAACGTGGGTTGTCGCAGGTTTTTCTCTTTAAAACTTTTTGTTTTGTCTGTTCTGGTCTTTTATCTCTCTGACCACGTGGAGCTGCGTTTCTATCTGTCATTTTTAAATGATAAGGAAACAAGTCAGGAAACAGGTGAAGCTTTTGTCACATTTCTGCAGAGGCAGGCTGCTCACATCTCACTCTGACCGTCCTCATCTGTTCAGGCTGACGGAGGAAAGCGAGCAGCTTTAACTGAGGCCAAACTCACACATTGTTTGAGCTCAGCTTGGCTGCACTGGTAGCTCTCTGCAGGTTTCTCTGCATTTGGATTCACACGTCGTTTTGGAAACGCTCCACTCAGCAGGTTCGCTCCATTCTAGTCAGGTTTGCTGGCGCCGCCTGCCAATCGGCGGCCCAGATGTTTTTAACCTTCAGTCATCAGGAAGAAGTTGCCAGAACAAACCGCTGCTTCACATTCATGTCACACAGTCCCCAGGTATTCCACAAACTAACTTTGACTGCTCAGTACGCGTCGATATGTTGATTTGTAGGTCACTAAACTTCTTCAGCCTGTGAAACTAAACTTCTGCAGTGTGTGAGATAAAACTGTTGTTTGGAGTTTTTAGGTTTACACTCATCTGTTGGGTTCAAACACTGATCGTCATATTAAACTGAAACTTGTGAGGCAGTCAGTTTCAGTTTTTAACCCCAATGCCTGGATGTGTTGTTACCTGAACATTAGTGGCACTGAAGTAGTGTTTAAATATGACATCATAAAATATTGTTCTGGGGTTTTCATGAGTCCTTAAAGTTTCTGTATGTGACATTCAGAACATTAATGCAGAAACAACTCACTGATACCTGTGCAGCCGGTGGTTGTTGGACCCGTCCACCCTACTCAGACCTCCACCGCCTTAACTTTCATTGTTGTCCCGCTGCGTTTCCCCCTGATGCTGCTGGTCGCTGATCATGCCGACGTGAAAGGACGGCTTTATTCGTCGATGTCTGACGCCGGTAGTCACTGACCGAGTGCTGGTATTTGACGACTTTGGAGTGGGACCAGGTAGAAATGTTTGTCAAAACTTGGTATTTTCAACGTGTAGGTTGTTGCTCAGGATTGTTGTTGTTGTTGTTTTCTATAGCAACAGGGATTATGGAAATGGTAACGTACAGATAGAGGGGGAGGATGATGCTAATCACAATGGCCGGCCAATGGCAGGTTTATAGTCACGGTCTACATCCAGTGAGTCAGACTCAAGCTGAAGTTCTGACTCTTTATTATTTATAAATTATTATTAGTTTGAAGTTGTGTCTGTAAATGTATTCCAAAATCACAACACCAGAGGACAGACACACAGTCATATCAGCTGAATATCCTTTTTGTGTCACAGTAAATGCACACTGACTCAACAAGGATGAAACTTTAACATAAAGGAGCAAATTAAATAATATTAATGTACAAAGTTACAAAGTCCAGAGAAAAGGAGAGAGGCTCAGATCTTACACTCAGAGTGAATGAAACGGACATGAAGTGATAAAACATGTAGTTATCAGTGTCACATTTTTATCAGTGCAGTAAAGTAGAACTCATCTGTGAGCGTTTATCAGTGACCCGTCCTCTAGATTTATTCTCTCTGTGCAAACATGAGAGTCTCTAAAGATCTCAGCTGAAATCAGAATTAAAGACGGAGGCTTAACTTATTTGCCGTGACATTATGCAGAACTAGTGGGAAAGATGTGATTGATTGACTCAGGCTTTTCCTTTCAAGTGCGCGGGCACTTATGAATCTCAAATATTGGTCGATTTCACGGATAACCCCGACGCCGGGCTCCACGTCACGCTCAGCTTTATCTCTCTCTGAGGATTTGTGCTGCTACAGGTCAAAAAGCTCACCAAGCAGTTGATGAAATTTCATGAAAGACGAGGGAGGAGCTGGTGGCAGTGCTATACTGGGACATGTGGGAAAGTGGATGTGTTCCCCCTCCGGTTAGCTCATAGTGTGTGAGAGAGACCCCCCAGATGTCTCATTAGGTATATCATTAGGGAGACAGCTGGAAGGGGGTGCAGACAGCTGACACGGGGCTGCAGGGGCAGGATTAGCTGGGACTTTCTGGAGGGGTGGGGGATGTTTCAGGCTCTCAGATGATATCCCACAGTGGAAGAAGAGCTCCCAGCTTTCACTTCAAAATCAACACAACAACGGTTTTTTGTTTTTTGCCAATGACTGCTCGCTGACTGAGCCATCCTTTAGAAAGTCTCTGACGACATCCAAACCTCCCCCAGAACACCCCACCTCTCATCAGTTCATCTTCAGTTTGCCCAAAGCGTCTCTTCACTACGTCCATGTTGTGCGACCGTCCTCCTAAAAACTGAAGCTTCATTCAAAGTAGCGATTTTTAATGAGTCCTCCGTCACGTGCGACCACACGAGGACTCGTTTACACTCAGCTTACAGACCAAACGGAGCAGAACCAGTGGAGATCATGGAGGTGGTGTAGTTCGAGTCAGGTACGACCGTAGGAGACAACAAAGACATTTCAAAATGGTGGAACAGAATAAATCGGTGATACAGTAAAAATAATTCTTCGTCCACATGTCAGGACGTGTTTAATGACCTCACTGCCATCGACAACACTGCCTCTGGTAAAAGGTACAATATCATGACCTCCTCCACGTCACCTTGTTTTTGTTGTGTGAAACTTTTGACTCCGCCCCCTAGTGCCTAGTGTATCTGTGACATCACAAAGGACACATGGAAGTATGAGGGCTTTGACGTTTACAACGTTTGACACGGACAGATCTATTTTCACGCATAAAGGGACGTAGAATAAATGAGCCTTAAGTAGTTCCAGTCTGTTCTCATCCTGAAGTCATCAAATACCGCTGCTGTGTCACTGATTTTGGCGTCAAACACCAACGCCAAAAGCCACCTGTCGCAGCGGTATGATACGCTGATGGTGTCAGTTTGAAATGCTGCCTGTAACAACGTAAAACACGGAGCTCCAAAGTCCCTATAGGGCAGGAAGGAGGCGAGGTGGATGGATCCAACAAACCCAAAACACAAGTCCAGAAACCAATGGCTGACGTCACCGTAGCTTCGTCCATTATTTTATACAACCTATGATTAAAACAAGTGTGTTTATCACTCATGTAATGTGACGTATGTTCTACGTTAAGTAGTTAAAATAACTCAACACTGACTTTTGGTTTCACACGGGACACAAACAGTGACCTCCTGACTGACAGTCCTGTGTTTTTTGACCCATCCACCCTGACCTCGTCACTACGCAGACCCTCACTCTTTATACTGTGTCACCTGACTGTGCGCCCCTCATAATTACTGCGGCTGCTAGGGGTTGCTACTTTACAATAATGTGAATACTGATGGTAATAATCACCTTGTATTAACAACCTATGTGGTCACATTTTGGAGGACAGTTTCACCTTGTGTCTGCTGCCGCTGTGCACACCTTCATATGTGATGGAAATGACTGCAAACCCATGAAGACCTAAAGCTGTCGACATTACACAGTTACTCTACGGCTCAGTGGTTAGCTGTGACGCTAAGTGATCAGCTAAATGAGCTGAAAACATACAAAGACACTGACAGAGCACAAAGAAAGTCAAAGTCCTGCGTCAAAGTCGGATAAAAATCAGCTCCATGTGTTTAAAGAAGGCGACTGCAGTGAGCATGGACCATGTGCTGGAGCTCAGAGACACATGATGAGTCTGGTGTGAATGTGTCCACAGTAAGGACTTGACTGGACTGATGGACAGATGAAACATGTTTGGCTCCATAATTAATATAAAAAGGTCCTTAAATCATCGTTACAGTTTATTCTGAATATTGACTGGACAACAGGATAAAGAAAATGGTGGACACGGCGTTTAGTGAAGTCACAGTCGACAAATTAGGCGGTTAGAAGCAGCCTGCAGAGTGATGAATGAACAGGCAGCGGAAACGTTTGTGTTGAGCGGCTTCAATACTTCAGGCATTAATGCGCTCTGCGTCGACTCACAGATCACTCACAGCTGAATTACAGACTCACTCTGCTCCTGCGGTCGATGGAGAAACTAATGACGTAGTGAGCCACAGTTTTTACTGTTGATTCAGTTTTTACATCAGACATATGAGAAGTTGCTCCATCGAAACTTTGGCTTCAAAACACGGGAATAAAAGCCTCGCTGGGTTTAATGAACGTAATCTGATTAAGACTTGATTCACATCCTGAAAACTCCTCGTGTTGAAAGAAGCAAGAAAAGACAGAAAAGTTGTGAAATAAACGATAAAACAGAAACATTCAGTTCAAGTTCTTCAGATTTGTGTTGAAGGAAAGTTGAGTTAATGTGACTCCTCCTGGGACCCGTACACACGCAGTCTCACAATAACATGATGTCCTGTGAATATGTCAATGAGTGATGTCAGTGTTTGACAACTGTATGTAAAGTGCACAATATTATGCTACAACGACATTTTGTTTCCTGAGCTGCAGCCTCTTGGATCAAACTGGAGTGAGTTTAAAGACCAGTGCATCTTATAGAGACGCTAAAGGGTGCTGTCACACGCTGAGAGGCGGTAAGTGATGATCCAGGGAGGAGGACGGGCTGTTTGTACTTTGGACTAGGACTGGACGGTACCACAGAATTTAGCTTTGATCCAATCCTGTGTAATACAAGGTTAGAAGCATCAATATTAAGACTCCCAGTCATCCAGGTCATGGTAATCATAAGTGCTGTATCAGAAGCAACTGGACGTGCTTGGATTTCTTGAAGATGTTTCGCGATGAGAAACGTCTTCAAGAAATACAAGCACGTCCAGTTGCTTCTGATACAGCACTTATGATTACTGAAGATCTGATTAGACTAAAATATTAATTTCATCAGGCTGTGATTTACCTGGATATTCCTCATCTGATCATCTGTCTCGGTGTCAGAGGTCTGGACGCTGAGGTGTTTCCATCCTTCCTTCCTCGTTTCTGTTTCAGCTCCAAGTTTTCTGTCTGTTTCTTCCTCTTTCATTGATCCATCGCTGCACTGTCGGACTGACTATCTGCACTGAATGTCCACGGACAGGTACAGTCACGCAAATCTGCATGAGGTTCTGTTCATGGCACAATTGAGGGTCTGCGTCAGCCCCCAGCAGTAAACAGGACGGCTGTGAGGTGAGCTCATCGTCCTCCCACTGCTGACATCAGGTGAAAGTGAAACTAAGAAGGAGCTGCAGTGAGCTGTTTGATACAGACAATACAAAGCAGTAAGAAGCAAAGAGAACATGAACTAGACGTGTTCACGACAACAGAAAGTTGTTTGCAGTTTGACTCTTGAAATACAAATACGTACGACGTAGAAGACAGAAACTGACCCCTGTTTTCCCACTGATCTCATTAACACTAGGCTCCATCTTCAAAATGGAAACGTAGCATCGAGAGTATCGATATTTTAGGATCAATCTGCCGACCCCTGATCTGGACAGATCGAACTTTGCTCCTCCAAACAGCAGCAAGTGGTCCCTTCATTTTGAACCCCTCAAAAAAGCAGAAAAGAAATTTTACATCTGATGAGGTCACTGTAACATCTCCTTTTTGTGTGTTAACAGACTCTGCAAAGGACAGACTGGGAATCATGTGGGGTGAACCAGTGAAGTGTCTGAAATGATTATATAATGATTTTACTTCTTAACAGAGATGAAACATTCTGCAGTGTCCCCACAAAGAGCTAAAACAATCTTTACATTCAGGATCCCTTCATCACTTCATCAAACCCCTTCTTCAGTTTATAAACTCTGTGTTTGGATCAAATATGTTTCTGTTGTCTTTATCTGACTGTGCAGTGAGGTCTTAAACAGAAACCTCTGGTTCACATGTCTGTGATGAACATGGAGTGTGATAATTGTAAGAGCAGCACTCGGGGGCCTGAGGGGGGGCCTGAGGGGGGTTTGGGGGGGTCGGGGTTTACATTCCTGGGGTATTGCATTTTGCTGCACTTCTGCTCCCTCAACAATGTCGTGCCTCATCGGGGCCACAATCCTCAGCGACCACAGGGCCGAGCGGGGCAACAGCTGCCAAGCCAGAAAAACAACGGCAGCCATTTTACTCCATGTGAACCCGCGGAGAAATTCCTGGAATGGCCGTGATTGTAATGTGGTCCTATAAGGTTACATAATGAGGGTGCTTCATAAACATAATCTCCGCTTCCTTTTTCCTTCCTCTTCCCTCCGTGTCACGTTCTCATCTCCTGTCCGTCGACACACTCGTGGACACTGTGGATCCGTTCCCCTCCCCCTCCCCCGCCACCTCCGACATCTCTCACAGGATGAATCTGGACTTACAGCCGTGCTTACACAGCTGTTGTTTGATTGCAGTTGTGATTTTTCCTTATGCACATTGTGTTTTTATTCCAGGCCTCCTGACAGCAGCTCCGTCTGACACAGTAAATACGTGAGATGCTGACGTGTTCCAGGGCTGAAAGACGGTCCTGAGTATTTAGAGACCAGCTGACTGTTCCTCTTGAGCCGCCGTACAGACCCTGATAATAAACTCCTCTCTATAAAAGATGGGTCCTGGATCAACACACATCAGCCACTGTTTAAACAGAGCTGTTGTTTCACAGCAGATTTCTGTTTGTATTCAGTGTGTGTTCGTCTCATCGTCACTCAGACACAAGCTGCAGTTTGTCCCCAAACAGCAGGTCTGTAAAAGTGCTGACAGGACAATCTGATGCTGATACTGATGAAGCTCAGCGTAAGACTCCATTTATGCTTCATCCATATACAATGCACCTCTGTTCCACCACTTCATCCAATCAGCTGATTGTGGGCGTTCCCTCTCCTAGTTTACCAATCAAACTTTACCACGATGTCCCTCAGCCAATCATGTCGCTGCTGCCAAACTCTCTGACAGTTGTTGACTAGAGATGACGCGCCGTCTCATGGCGGTCACTTCCTGTCGACGTTACAGATCAGAAGCACAGAGAGTTGTTGACTAGAGATGACACGCCGTCTCATGGCGGTCACTTCCTGTCGACGTTACAGATCAGAAGCACAGAGAGTCGTCGACTAGAGATGATACGCCGTCTCATGGCGGTCACTTCCTGTCAACGTTACAGATCAGAAGCACAGAGAGTCGTCGACTAGAGATGATACGCCGTCTCATGGTGGTCACTTCCTGTGAAGCGCCAGCTTTTTACAACGTTACAGATCGGAGCGTTGACAGTTGGTGTTTGTTTCAACTCGTCTCGTCGTGAATCTTGACTTTAGGAATCTTTGTGAATATGACCCCTGATTTTTAGAGGACTGTAAAGGTCCCAACACTTTGGTGATGAGGTCGGGACTTCAGTATTCCAGTTACTCAGTTAGCAGTCGGCCATGACAGCTGTCGATGTGGATGACCTTTTATATTCTGATGACCCAGTCGTTCTTCATCACCTCCATGTGACATGACATGTGATCAACATGGAGACCTTCCAGGGTCATCAGTGCGGCTTCAGACGTCGAGTCCAGAGTTTGTTGTTTACAGGACATTAAGCGTTACAGAACATTTCATGGTCACATTTTGTAAAAGAATATGTCTGCATGTAAACTCTCTGGTCTCAAACTGTCAGACTGAACTTTAAATAAAGTTTATTTGAACAGAGCTCTTGAGTAACGCTCTGTCTTCCTCTCTGTGTATGTTTCACAGACCAACAGTGTTGACAGCATGAAATAACAGTCATGTAACAGAGGAGACAGACGGCTCAGTTTTTCCACAACAGAGGGAGCTTCAATTTACGTCTGCCGTCAGTAAACAACACACATCGGCTCCGACATGGTGGCGTTTGTTTACGGCGGCTCGTCCTGGTCGCTGGCCGCTCCTCTGCCTCCTCTTTGTTTCCTGGAGTACTTGGAGTGGGTGTTGTATGAAAAGGCCTATTTAAAAAGGACCTGAGGGACCCTCGGCTCTCCCCAACAGCTGCCCAGCTGTGCCCCTTGTCACCCGCCCCCACCCCTCCGCCCCCCTCCCCTCACCAAAGCCTTGACATCACAGCCGAAAAGCGCACAGCAGCGCCAGCAGCTACTGTACAGCTGTAATGAAAGGAGCCTTCTTGTGGCTCTCAGGGTGACGTGAGGGTCAGTTTTCAGAAACACTGATAGAATAAAATCTAAACCTCCGTCTGAGCGTGATGCAATGTGTGACGAATATTAATCAGCACATCAAAAACCTGCAGCTCATATCAGAACGAGGGATGCTGGTTTAATCCCACCCTGCCTTTCTCTCTCCCTGCATGCATTGTGTCACTCCTCCTGCCTCACCCCGCAGATCCGACCCCTCCTCACCCTCCTCATCCTCCCCTTCCTCCTCTGTCCTCAGGCGAGCAGCGGCAGATGAAAGGGAGAGCCAGCGAGCATGAAAGGCAGCGTCTTGGCAGTCAAGTTGACCTCCAGGCTTTTTTCTCCTCTCCTGCGTTTTTTAATCCCAACCCTCCCACCTCTTCACCTGGAAAGCCTCCACCTCTGCCTCCTAATGCCCGTCTGCTCCTCCAACAACCCCAGCCCCTCTCCTCCATGTCTGTGGGTGGGACTGAGGAGTTGGAGGGAGAGTGATTAAGACTCCATCAGTCCATTATTCCCTGTTTGTGCAGCAGAGGGAGATCCTGCCGGCCGGCTCACAGCGGCTTAATGTGCAGCTTTATTTATAAAGCAGAGGTGTGTTGGTGGCAGAGGGAATATTAAAGTGCGCTGGCTGCTCTCATGCTTTGATTTTAGCACTTCGCTGAGAAGGGAGGAGGATCAGGGGACGAGGATTTGGTGCTTTAGAGGAGGTCGAATGAAAACCTGCTGATCTGAGGCCGTCGCCTTCAGACACGCCTCAGAGGGCATGAAGTGACTGCACGCAGGTGTGAAGGGTTTCACAGGTGAGTGATGGAGTTATAGATTTTAGACAGTTACAGCCAGTGACTGTTTCAAAACATCACTGTTCATACAGAGGGTGCTGTTAGTGCATCACACCCTCACTGTGACCTCGTCACATGTCCACGTTTGGTCATGGACTTTCCACGTCCACATATGACGTCCAAGGTACCCTGGGTGTGTTGGTTGTTGACGTTCTGGGACGCCGTGTCAACTTCAGCCTGTTACATGCATTGTCTGTTTTCAAAATACACTTCTGTTTTCACAGGAAATGTACAGTTTGATACAGTCTCTTTCAAAATAAAAGCACTACGTCGGTACAACACCACCAACTCCTCCCACCTGTCCTATTTAGACTTCCGCCACCTTAACTCTTGTTGTTGTCCCGTCACGTTTCCCCCCGACACCACCGGCCACCTGTAAACAATAACAGTAACATGATAGGACGGGTTTTTCGTCAGTGTCTGACGCCAGAAGTCACTGACCAAGCACTGGTTTTTGACAACTTTGGAGTGAGACCACGTTGGCGTACAAAAAGAAACTAGAATTATGGCCTCGCGGTTGTGCGCCTCCACCAATCAGCCAAGATACAGGTCACATCCATGTGTGTCCGCATACAGTCTGTGTCGTGAAGAGTTTGAAGGAGTTTAGTAAGTACTGGGTGTATTTCTTGGTAAAACATGGAGTCCTCACACACATCTTCAACATGGTGTGTATGATCTTACAGGAAGTGAACACTGGAAAGTCGGCGGTTGTTGGACCCATCCACCACCTCTCCTACTTGCTCCACTTGAACACTCTGGCACCTTAACTTTCATTGTTGTCTTGCCACAACGGCTTTTTTGTTGGTGTCTGACGCCAGACGCCACTGACCAAGAGCTGCATTTCAACAACTTCAGCGTGAGACCAGGTTGTTCTACGTCACCCTCACGTGCACTTTTTAATGTGTTTTATTAAAATCAAACAGTAGAAAGCAGCAGGAGGTCAGTTAAAATGTTACGGTGGTTACTTCTAATCTGTCTCTCGTTTACTAATTCAGTGTCCAGACTGATTTAGAAAGATGTTAAAGTGCTGCTCAGACGGAGACTGATGTTTTTTTTGTGGCAGCTGGACATAAACAGAGGTGAGGATAATGCCGATGTTGCTCAGTGTCGACTGGAAGTGGAAGAAGACGTCTGTTTGTTACAGCAGCTTTTATCAAACGGTGATGTCAGAGCTTGTTGTGCTGCCCCCGTGTGGCCAGTAAACAAACACAGCTTTAAGAAAGGAAAGGTGCTGACGGAGTGAGACAGCATGATATTTTTCTCAGGTGTTCCACGGTGACCTGCCGCCATGTTCAAGGTGATAAATGAAGTTCAGGTGTAACTGGACTCTGAGACGTGACGTCACTGTGAGAGCAGCAGATGCTTTTACAGCTGCTGAGCTCCAAAGGAAGCAAAACATTTAAGAGGAGAAAAAAACAACTGGATGAACTCAACATCCCATCCTCACACAGCACCTGTCAGGCCTGCTGGTTGCTAGGCAACAGCTCCCCTCGCCTCTCTCCTCTCTCCTCCACATCGCTTCATTCTGATTCTCCTTTTTTTTCTTCTGCTCTTGCACACACCCTGAAAAACTAACCTGCTGTTCTGCTTAGCAAAGAGCTTTTATTACCTCGGGGACGGGTATCGTTTTACCGTTAGCTGCTGCGGCGGCGGCGGGCGCGGACAGCTTCAGCGCCGGGGCTAACTAGGTTTGGAAGCAGAGTGTTTCTGTGTGTGTCTCCCTCCTCTTCTTTCACAGAGATGAACAGCACGGCGCTAACAGCCATGAGAAATCAGGCATGGAATTTATTCAAAAAGCAATTCAGTCTAAACAGTGGGGAAGATATGGAGCGGGGCTTTCACTGAAAAACACCCACAATCCTCCATTTCACCCCGAGAGTGATTCAGTGCTGCAGCTTCAACACGGAGACTCCTCAGAACTTCATTCAGGTTTAACAAGCTTCAGGATCACATACAGGAACATGTGCAGGACACACAGAGGGCTGACGCTTAAAGGAGAGACACTCTTCTTCATGAGTTTAACATAAGTGTGTCCTCAGTGAGTCCACAGACGCTACAGTGTCAGGAAACACCGTCCTCTCTTCTTCTCCTGCTGCATCGATCAGAAAACATGTAACAACAACAGATTTGATGCTGGACATCAAACGGTTTGACCTCACTGTCAGTCTTTGTGATTTGTCACCAACCGGTTAAACAACAAATGATCTAAGTTACGAGGAAAACTACTCGTTCTGTCGTCAGCTGCAAGGACCAGCATAAAAACCTGTACGTACCTCCATCATCAGAGGACGTCAGGATGGATTTAAAGAGGGAGGTGGATACATCTTTGGTGTGGGACCCCATTAATTATTATGAAAGTTGATCAGTGGCACATGAAAACAAAAAAGTTCAAATGCATCTGCAGTATGTGAAACTTCTGCTGGCTGCTTCTGGGACCAGTGACCACCTGGACAGTTTGTGTTAAAGCCAATGCAACTGTCATTCTTCCAGTTTTTAATCTACCATAAAACTACAATTAGTAGCCCCGGCTATAATTTGCTTAACTCACCGAACTCAACAGGCCTATATTTGAGACAGGCCTTTAATTCCTTCCAATCAGACTCTTTATTTGAACCAGAATGAATATTACAAGGGCGGCACGGTGGTGTGGTGGTTAGCACTGTCGCCTCACAGCAAGAGGGTTCCCGGTTCGATNGGATAGGCTCCAGCCCCCCCGTGACCCTCAAGAGGATGAAGCGGTTAGAAGATGAATGAATGAATGATGAATATTACAATCATGAATCATTCATTTGATCAAACTCTGACAGACAGAGCATCAGAGAGAGACTCATTTTACGACACTAACACACTGACACAACAAGACTTTATCCTGTTCAAACAATCCTCACAACCTGGTTTTATACATCTGAAAAACTGCTTGGCAACCAGACGAGGCCTGTAATAGAGACAGGCCTTTATTTGCTGGTGCAAAGGACTGAGTGTTTCATTGGGACGAGGCTTTAACTGAAGCTTTACGGCAAACTTCATGTTTCAGCATGAAATGACACCATTTTAAAAAGATGAAAAGACTCAACTCAAAAACTGAACTAATGCAGCTGTGTCATCAAACATGAGTTCATCTGTCACTTTATTTTGGTCTCACACGTCAACTGAAACTTTAACTCTGTTATTCTGAGACCGTCAGGTTCGTCAATGAATGTTCGAGATTCAAGATTCAAAATTAACTTAACTGTCTCACAAAGACGGAAACTTGTCACTGCAGCCATAAAAAATACAACATAATCAAATCAGCATTACACACCAAACAAACAAAAGATAAACAAACATCAAGCTGTAAAAACACCTGAACAAACACATCATCATCATCATCATCATCATCATCATCATCATCATCATCATCCAGTCTGTGTTCTGGCTCTGTATCTGCTGTTATTTAAAATCTTTACAGATGCAGGTTTAAATGTTTCTGTCTCTATCTCCAGTGAAGTCGTGTGTGCAGCTCCTCTCTGCAGAGATAAAGAACTCAGCTCGAGCTCCTGATATAAAGCTCTTAAACTGAACTCCGTCAGATACCAGATGATCTGACAAGGCGTCCTGAAACAGCTGCCTTTATGCATCCAGCCTGACGAGGCGACGGGACGCAGCTGAGCAGGCGGCAGGTCACAGGGACCATCATCAGCTGATGAGAGGCAGGTGTGTCGGAGCAGGAAAACGATCTGCTCCGTGCATTAACACACACTTCCTGTTGATGATGTGATGTCCTGCTGCATCAGATGAGCTTTAAACAAACTCCATACACTGTCAAAATATATGTTTAATACTGCACAAGGTCTGTGACAGATAAACTCACATACAATGAGTCGCAGTAACATCAGGAACATCTGCACACATCAACACAGAGACTGTAGAAAGAGCTTTGATGTAAGATATTAAATGTACAGACATTACTGGCTCATGATTATGTGCAAACTTTGGGTCATTAGATTTCGTAGGAAAACATATGAACAGTTCATGAGAGCAGCCGGTCATCAGAGCGCATCTGATCCAGAGTCAGGTCAGGTAACAGCAGCTTGGTGCAGATTCCTCTCGACATCATGACTCCAGATTTGGTGCACAGTGTTACAGTCATACACGCTGGTGTTGGAGCTGTTGTTGTGTTCACTCTTATTTTTCTTGCAGACAAACCCAGCTCTGTCTTTAGTTTGCACATTTCCTCCAAAGAAAGCTTCAACAACAAACAGCAGAGAGACGAGAGCTTCCAGCGATTGTTACTGATGCTTTCAAATCATCAAACACGTCTTGTACGTCGGATCTGAGACTCGTAGCTGTGTTTGGTACGAATGGTTGTGTTTTACAGACAGTCTGCAAACAGCAGATAGACTCAGACTGCTCTCTCTCTGCTGCTGGAACATCATCCTGCTGGTTTGCTTCCAAAGCTCATGTCCTCCAGAAACGCTTCTGTCCGACTGTTGGTAACTTTGATTCAGCTGCCACTTCATATAATCCGTACTACAGTGTTTGAATAAACAGAGACAGACCAACAGTCCAGGAATATGAAATATGTTTTTTCTTCCCAGACATGAATTTTAAATTCTAATAAAAACAGTGTAAACAGGCTGCTGGGTGAAACACATCCTGCAGGAGAAACAAATTACAGAATGATGCAACACAGAGGAGCAGCGACTCGACACTCGGCGTTCACTCGTCTGTTACATCAGCCGCCGATAAACAAAAGCAGGAAAACAAACTTGAGTTTGTTTGTGTGCGTTTTGCAGATTATCTCCTGAAGTTTCTCTGCATCAGTTAAGCAGCATGTTCTGGTTCCAGATGGCGACTCGGTGATGACCCGCTCGTCTCTGAGCACATGAAAGGTTGAGCAGGTGCTCGGGATGTTTGTTGATACGGCAGCGAGGACGTCAGGAAGAATGTTCCAGATGTGATAATTGTTCACAGTGAAGAGGACGAGGACGCAGGACACAAACAGGCAGAAGAAGATGTGAGTGGAGAAGATGTGAGAGGAAGAGGAGGAGGAGGAAGCTCTGCGTGGTCGCTGTGAGTCAGGAGACTTTCTATATGTTCTATAGTGAACTCACCCTCCAACCGTTCTCCACCTTATTATTGCTTCTTTTTCTTCTTCTGTCCTCTCCGTCGTCTGCTTTCATCTCTCACCTGTCAGTCTTCACCTCTTTCTTCTTTCCTTTTGTCATCTCAGCCTTTCTTGTCCTCTTTCTACTTTTCTTTATCTTTTTCTCATTTCTCATCCCAGCGGTGTGACTCTAGTTTTCATCTGTCCGCCATGTTGCTCCACACTGAAATCTCTCAACCACCAGAGTAAATGATGCCACTGTACGTCTCACTCTGAAGTTGTTGAATACGAGCGCTTGGTCACACACTAGACCAAACGTCCTCTTTTCACGTTCTGTCCGGGGCGTCCGGGGGGTGTTTATAAATTGATGATAATGTCCGGTTTTCCTTGTGTGTGTGTGTGTGTGTGTTAGAGTGCGGCACGCGCCACATATTTCTGTCCCAACCTGACAGTCATTCTGTTTTGTTATGTCCGAAACTGAACCGAGCCCAACATTATTTAATGACTAAAGCACTGAGTTTGTGTCACACAGTTGTTATGGTTACAGGCTATTTAACAGGAGAGGGAGATCTCCGTGTTTGAGACGGGAGCGGGCGGCTGGAGGTCCGAGACTTCCAGCGAGGGGAGAGGGAGAAACAAACAGCCAATGTGTGTGTGTGTGTGTGTGTTGTGTTCAGGTGTTGTCACCTAAATAACAGTGCCCAAGCAATAAACAGGACAGACAATAGGATTTTATTTATTTTTACACTACATTTTCACTGAAAGCTGACCGAATCCGACCCGAGCCCGAATACAATTTATACATTTTTGACCGAACCTGGCTCGACCCGTTGGGTAGGCCTACCGTCGGGACCTGTCGGGCTCGGATCGAGTAGCCACACTCTAGTGTATGTATGTGTCCCCTGTTGGGGCCTATCTGAATTTCTGTCTTTGAGAGATATTATTTTGTAATATAACTGAAGTTTCTATCCATACATTTAACTTTAAATATATTAAAATTATAAGGCATCTTTGAGTAAACTGCGAGTATCATTTAAGTAGGCTATGTCGTGGCCGGCCGAGTGTCCTCTTTTTTGGAAATCAAAATATGGTCACCCTATCACACACCAACAAAGTGTCTGTCCTTTCACGGCAGCATGATACGTGGCTGGTCACCATTATTGATTAACAGCACCCGGTGGCGCCATGGACACCCATGAAAGTTTAGGCAGTGGAAGTCTGAGCAGGAGGGGTGGTGACTGACTTTCACCCAGGAGGCCGGTGTTCACTTCCTGTAAGATTGTAAAGCCAAACCCTGTTCTTTTTTCCTAAACCCAACCATGTTTCTTTATTGTTGGCGGTATTGTGCCGATGTAGTGCTTTTATTTTGAAAGAGACAGTATCAAACTGTACATTTCCTGTGAAAACAGAAGTGTATTTTGAAAACAGACAATGCATGTAACAGGCTGAAGTTGACACGGCGTCCCAGAACGTCAACAACCAACACACCCAGGGTACCTTGGACGCCATATGTGGACGTGGAAAGTCCATGACCAAACGTGGACATGTGACGAGGTCACAGGGAGGATGTGATGGACTTTTATTTCATACAAATAATCCGACAGCGCTGTGGTCAACGTGTGGTTAAATTCAGGCACAGAAACCTCCTGGTTCAGGTTGGAAAACATCCTGTTTGGTTTCTACAAACTCAGCTGGACATGTCATGAACTCTTTCTACAAAATACCGTCAGACGTACGGCGACGCACGTGTCCAGGAGGAGAGACTCATGTTGTCTGAACCAGAGACCACTGATAAACTGGGACGGCCAGCTTTAGATTCACTTCCTGTATCTGTGTCATGTGGGTTTCTCCACTGCCCCGCCCCTTTAGGAGACCACGATGATGATCAAATCCCCTCCTTGTCCTCCTCATAGATCCTAACTCCTCTCCTCTGTCTTCACCTCCTCTCTCCTCCAGCTCTCCTCCTTTTGTCCGTCCTGACGTCCCACCCCTCCCCCTCTCTGCTCTCTTTCCGCCCTCCATCTTCTCTTCCTCTCCTTTTCTTGCGTGGTCTTCTTCTTCTCTGCTCATTCCTCTGTGCTCTGCTGCCTCCAGGAAGTGCCTTGTCAATGGGAGCCATTGAGCGTGCCCGGCCCCGGCCCAGTTGGGGCCCCTCTGGCCCGTCAACAGTTGTCTTGGAGAGGGACAGCAGCCGCCAGAGCTGGCCGTCCTCCCGCCGCGCTCCTTTGACCCGGCCCGGTCCGAAGCTGCCCGCTTCCAGTCCAAACACGCCAGTCCAGAGCCAGCGGTGGTGTTGCTGGTGGGGTGTGTGTGTGTGTGTGTGTGGCAGCAGCACAATAAACCCTCTGGCTGCATTGGACCGTCTGTTCACTGCTGACGAATGGAGGCAACAAGATTTCTGTGATTCTTGTGTTTGGATTCATCTCTGACAGGAAGTGGGAGAAAATCAAATCTGTCTGTTTAATAAAAACAATCACATATTTAAATACATGATGCAGTGAGACGCTGAGACGTCCTCTCCACTGACGAATCATTCGTACCTAATATGAAAATGCCATTCGACATTTGTGTGAAATTTTGTCATAATTAGTGTATGAATGCTGTGTTCAGTGACCCTGAACTTTGACCTCAAATTGTAATCAGTTCATTCGTAAGTCCACGTGGACGTTTGTGCCAAATTTAAGGAAAATCCCTCAAAGCTAGATTCAAGATTCAAGATGAACTTTATTTTCCCACAATGTGTGAAATTTGTCTCGGTCTCTTCTCCCAAACTGCAACCATAAAAAATACAACATACACAAATCAACATTATACATCAAACAAAAAGATAGATAAATAATATCAAGCGCTGAAAACACCTGAACAAAAACACAATCCGATCATCATAATCCAGTCTCTGTTGTTATTTAAAATCTTTATAGACGCATGTATGAAACGTTCCTGACATATCAGGTTCAGGAAAGACGGACAACCAGAAACACGAAGCCTTCAGCCATGTTTGTTGGTGACGTGTGGGAAGAAAAATACAGACAGATATAAGGACAAAAAATAACATGTAAAGACAAACAGAACAATCTTCTATAGACGGTATAGAAATGTTAAGTAGAAAACACTGTGATGTATAAAAGGATCTGCGTGTCACACACTGTTCGGCCGGTACAGATGCAGACAGTCTCAGATTAAAGCTGACAGCGAACACTTTAATCTCAGACGTCTTTCTTCAGATGCAGCGTGTTAGAGGACATAAAGAAAACATATATATATATGTATATGTATATCTGCCCTGCTGCTCTCTGACTGCACTGAACTGTAATTACACAGTGACTGTATGTTTGTTCTCTGTGCCTTCAGCCCTCAGTGACCCTGAGCAGCATAAACACATCCACTATATCATTACACTAATCAGCTGCAGCCTCTGTTTCTGAGACACAAAGTCAGAAATATGAGATTTATGTGATTTTATTTTGCTCTCAGTCTCAGTCTCAGTCTGTGTGTGTGTGTGTGTGTGTGTGTGTGTGTGTGTGTGTGCACAGCGCTACAGTTACACCATGGAGAAAGTATGCTCAGTTGTGGCGTCGGCTCTGAGGAGCAGAGCAGCCGATTTCTGTGATTTTATTTGGCTCTTTTTTGGCGTGATGTAGGAAAACATACTGCGACTGTACGAGTGCATGTGATACTATAATTACACAATGTACATACGACAGTATGTGATTATACCATAAACCACAGCCTGTGGTTTCTTTCAACACGAGACGCTGCTGCTGAGAGAAGAAGTTATTTCTGTGCCTTTCCTTTGCTCGTCTTTAGCAGACACTCTGCTCCCACCCTGAACAAGTCAGATAAAGTTTCTGAATGTTGCTCCCTGGTTACACTCGTCTCTTCCTGTATGAACCTCTGAGGGGTCAGACTGTGGGTCAGTCACTGTGGGACGCTCGAGGATACTCAGACTGTACTGGTGACAGGTTCTTAAACTGGATTACAGTCACTGGTTACTGATGAACCTTTATTCATACACCCCTACAGGCTATACATGTGTCACTGTCATGTATATGTGCCGTGCAGTACGGAGGATCTTTGTGCTTTTATTTTGTTGAGCTTTAAATACACACAGAAACCACACTGTAAATGTCGACATAATATGAGCTCATAATAGCTCTGCATATACATACTGTATAATTAGACACGCTGCGGCGGTGCAGCCTGATGTTTACAGGAAAACAGGCCTGACATGTTTATGCTGTTTTTGGGCTCTGCTTTAACATGATGAAGAGAAACAGTGTATTTACATCACATGTATGTCAGTAAACCACAGACACTGCCTCTGCTGGCGAGTGAATCATATGGTTGGAACGCAGCTCCTTTAATAACAGAAGAGTCTGAGCCGAGATTGTCTGCACACAGCTCTCAACACGGAGGTGGCTGAGCTGGGAGCTAGCAGCTAATGGTGCTAACAATGCTACAGGGGCCAACATTGCTAACAACAGCAACAGTGCTGACAGTGGTGACGTTTATGTGAATGGGAACTGGAGAGTGCTAGCAACTGATCCCATCTTCCAATCTTGGTACTGGAGTCAGACACAGTCTCCACATTTAAGAGTAGACTGAAGACTATCCTCTTTGATAAAGCTTATAGTTAGGACTGGCTCTTATAGTGAGGGCTGGCTCTTATAGTTAGTGCTGGCTCTTATAGTTAGGACTGGCTCTCATAGTTAGGACTGGCTCTTATAGTTAGGGCTGGCTCTTATAGTTAGGGCTGGCTCTTATAGTGAGGGCTGGCTCTTATAGTTAGGACTGGCTCTTATAGTGAGGGCTGGCTCTTATAGTTAGGGCTGGCTCTTATAGTTAGGGCTGGCTCTTATAGTTAGGGCCGGCTCTTATAGTTAGGACTGGCTCTTATAGTTAGGACTGGCTCTCATACTTAGGACTGGCTCTTACAGTTAGGGCTGGCTCTTATAGTGAGGGCTGGCTCTTATAATTAGGGCAGGCTCTTATAGTTAGGACTGGCTCTTATACTTAGGACTGGCTCTTATAGTTAGGGCTGGCTCTTATAATTAGGGCTGGCTCTTATAGTTAGGACTGGCTCTTGTAGTTAGGACTTATTCTTATAGTTAGGGCTGGCTCTTATAGTCAGGACTGGCTCTTGTAGTTAGGACTGATTCTTATAGTTAGGGCTGGCTCTTATAGTGAGGGCTGGCTCTTATAGTGAGGGCTGGCTCTTATTGTTAGGACTGGCTCGTATAGTTAGGACTGGCTCAAGCTGGTCTTGGACAAGCCCCTAGTTAGGCTGATATAGGCCTAGTCTGGTGGAGAGTTAGTTGTAATACCTGCTCCAGGTGTTACAACTCAGGATCGACCTATAGTATAGAGATAGAACTGTCTATGGAAATTTCATAAAGCGTAGAATACTGACGGCACTGAGATGAAGGACTTCTTAAATACATTTTCAGTCATCAGAGAGGCTCCACAGCGCCTCCTGGAGGTCAGACTGTCTGAAGAGAGGATGGGTGCTCTCTGTCAGGATGTTCCTGATGATGAGCTGCAGACCTCTGATACTGAACCAGAGACATCCATTATGTTTGCTTTGTCATGTTGAAAGCAGAGTGATGGTTCTGTAATCACTTTAAAACACTGAGCTCCAAAACAAGCTGCACATCTCTGAATACATTAAACACTACATCATCAAAGCAGCGCTGCTGTGAGGCTCAGTGACACCTGCAGCCTCTGACTGATGCTCCAACATACAGAGGACAGACACTGAGTTCATTTCACTCTGCTGTCACACACAGTAACGGAGGAATATGGAGAGAGAAACTTCCCCCAATAATCTGCAGTCACCCTGCAGGTCTGTGAATGAATGAAGCCAACACACACACACACACACACACACACACACACACACACACACACACACACAGAGACGCCTGCAGCCTCTCACTCAGCTGATGTACAGTATATGAGACAGTATATGAAACCAGACGGTGTGTTGTATCCATACTGTGGCTCTGAAGGCACTCCACCATCATACACTGTATTTTACAGTCATGTTAATGGACTCCTCTCACAGTGCTGCGCTGCTCTCGACACTGTAACTCCGTATTGATTTCAGAGAACAATGGAGACCTGGAGGGGCTTTGTAGTCCGACTCTTGACGAAGAGTCTCGTGCCATTTGGAGACAGATAGAAATGCAGCGTGAAGCACAGAGCCGCCGCCGGACTCACCTGTCACTGCACACTGAGGAGCGTTTCATCTTGCTCACAGCCCATCCATCACACGCTGACAGCTCAGGAGACAGCGGCCATGTTTACATGCACACAGTGTTCACTCCTTAACCTGGTTACTCGAGCGTTCTCAGGCTCGGGGACGAGTAAAGGACCTTTCAGTAAATAATACTTGATGTCTGCAGCAGATTGATCCGTCATCTTTACTTTGACTAAACACATACAAGCTGAGAAACATTTTCTAACAGATATTAGATTAGTATTCACAGACGCAGCTCGGTTTGGATCAATGCATATAAATGTCATGCTCTGAATAACCTTGCTAAGCTCATAATTTAATTATGGGTCATAGGTAGATTTGGATGTCAATAAAGCGGCACAGTGAGTGAGCAGTACTGACAATCACTGCTGCCATGGGAATCCTCATTTCTTCCCCCTGTAGGCTGGTGGAGGATCCTCCGTCACCGAGGGAGCTGCCAGCAGAAGCCTTTCATATATTTTATGGAGACGGCTTTTAGGAGACGACTCGGAGCAGACGGGAATATTCTATTAACTTTTTGTGACAAGAGGGAAACTCAGTCCCACAGTATCAAAGGTTCATGTAAAGGTCTGACAGCTTAACCTGAATAATACTGAATAATAAGTGAACAGCAGCAGGGCGCCTCTCTACAGGCCCACAGTTAAATACTGTACTGTGTCTGTGTCACTGCTATGGATTGATATTGTGCTTCACGTGGTTCAGGTCAGATAGTTAATATGAACTTTGGGCCTCGCTGGCTTCCTTCAAAAGGCTCTCACAGCAACTGTATCATAACGCTGTTAAAGTTTAATAATGGACGTGCTACATAGAAATGATGAAAGTTGTACATTATCATGTAGCAGATATATTTCTTCAAGTTTCAGCAACACTCTGGTTATCTTATCTTTAGGCACAAAAACACTTGATTAAAGTTAAAAAAGATCATGTTTTGTCATAAAACACACACATTTGGTCGCACAAAATTGTCTGGAAATTCAATAACAGGTCCCTAAAAAACACCCACATTTGGTGGTACATACGCTGCTGGAAACACAATGACTGGTTGCTAAAAAACACTCACGTTTGGTTGCACAAATGCAGCTGAAAATGCAATGACAGGTTGCTAAAAAATACCAAAGTTTGGTGACATAGGCGCTGCTTTAAACACAATTAACAATTAAACAATTAAATTAACAATTAAACACAACGTTTGGTGGCACAAATGCAGCTGGAAAAACAATGAAATGTCATTAAAAAACACTCACATCTAGTTGCACAAAGTCTGCAAGAAATGCAATGACACGTCCCTAAAAAACACCCAAGTTTGGTGGCACAAATGCGGCTGGAAACACAACTACAGGTTGCTAAAAAACACAAAGGTTTGATGACACAGACGCTGCTGGAAACACAAGTATGTTGCTAAACAAACACCCACATGTAGTCGCACAAAGTCTGCTAGAAATTCAACAAACGTTGCTAAAAACACCCATTTTTGGTGGCACAAATGCATCCGGAAACACAATTACAGGTTGCTAAAAAAAACACTTTTGATGGCACTCTTGCTGCTAGAAATGTTGTGATGTGTCACTAAAACACAACTGGTATTGTTGTCTGTTGGTCTTGAACAGTGATCTGCAGCCTGACAGCCATCTTGTCTCGGTATCATTCCATCCAACATCCCCTCCAACTCTGAGGACAAAGTCTGTTTATACACTACGTCACTTTAGAAACATTGATATGATGCGTATGAAACATACAAATGTGATAGTTTACAGAAATGTACACGAGCTGTGTGAACCAAAGAAAACATGACCATTGTGCGCACGACAGTGAAAAACAAACTATACAACAAAGTAAACAACAAGCAGCAGGATGCTGACACCAGCTCAGGAAACACTTTAAAGTTTGAAACCTGGTTCTGCTCCAGAAATAAAATCTCACTGACTTTTTAAATTATGCTAAAAATAAAAATCCAACTTTAGAACAGAGTCTGAGTGAATGAATGAATATGAATGAATAACTTTATTTCAGTTACATACATCTGGAGACACAAATATGATTTCACACACATTTCCTCACAGTCAATAACCAAAAAAGGAACAAAGCTTAGTTTGATCTGTTCAGCCAAAGGATCAGCCAGAATATCAGCAATACCAAAGAAAATAAATAAACTAGTACATTATACTCTGAAGGTTTTAGCTTTAACAAACACCATTTCCCATGAGCTCTAGACTTTTGTGTGCTGAGTTTATCATCGTCCTCTGGATCAAAGCCCAGTGTGAATGTGGGTGTGCTGGATGTGCTGGGTGTGCTGGGTGTGTTGGATGTGCTGGGTGTGCTGGGTGTGTTGAATGTGCTGGGTGTGCTGGGTGTGCTGGGTGTGCTGGGTGTGTTGGATGTGC
>NC_065519.1:1181681-1184744 GCF_006386435.1 Epinephelus moara | reverse complement strand
AATTAAACGTGCAGGTTACTGGTTGTCTTTGCTTTAACAACTCTGAACTATAACCACATTTATCACAACCAATCACTGCTCAGTGAATACTCCACAGTCCACCTGTGTTAGAGGAGAGTGCTGTTGGATCCACAGCTGTGTCTGCACGACTGCTTTAGATGGTATGAAACTGATTTGTACAGTCAGAGTTTGGTCCGTTAACTTCCTGTTCTGAAGTGGAGTCCAGCGGTTTGACAGCGAGCTGCGTTTGGCTGCAGAGTCAAAGAGTTTTATGAGCTCGTTCTGCGGTCCAGAGAAACAAACACTGTGAAATCAGTGACAGTAGAAACCTGCTGTGAACACAGAGACACACCAGACGAGGATCCTGAGATGTGCTCTGTGTTCAGACGTTCATCATCCATCTGCTGACGGGGTTACATTAAACTTTACAACGTTTGGTAAAGTTTTAAAGTCCCTGCACTGTCAGCTGTCAGTCAGAGAGTATGGGCGGGACCAGGAGGCTTCTCTCCATATATGGATTTCCTGTCGATGCAGTTTGAGACTCTTGACTCAGTTTTTCTTTTCTGTTTGTCCTCAGACATCATGTTCGGCTGCACAGGAACACCTCAGTTCAATTCAGTCAAACCTTTCACTGAACTTTATTTATTAATTTATTTCCACATTGTGACTCTGTGTGTTTTCATGTTTTGCTTTTGAAACATTTGAAAAAGAATAATATCCAAAACCAACTGTTGCCTCTGTGAGCGACACCCGAGAAGCTCCCCGCTGTCAGAGGGGCATCCACAACCTAAGCAGCAAACAAACCTATGTTGGTCCCTAAACTATCATCAGGTCTATTCCTGCTGCTCGCTGGGACCCCACTTCTCCAAGGAGCGCTGAAAACCGGATTGTTTTACACGCACCTGTTCCTGAACGTCACTCGGCTACACGCCTGTCTCTGAGGGAGCGCAGTTAATCGCTGATTTGGCACACTTACAGTGACAACATACCAAGGTCCAGTTTCAGGAACTCACTACACACACACACACACACACACTGATACTCCCACGCCTACACACACTCTCACACACACAAATAGATGCTCAGTCAAACCTCTGACCCGCACACATCTACACACATTCAAACACACAGTGTCAGGGACTGTTCTTCATTTATCAGAGGACGAGGGCGGCTGCTACAGGAAATGTTTTCACGTTCATAAATGAGTTATTAGATTTTTAAAACTTTGATGTTTGAACGTTAAAAGTTGAAGATGAAATAAAACACGTCTCAGTTTGTCTCTCTTGTTGTGCAATCAGTTCATGTTCGATGAAATATCACTGTTTAAGATCAGATTTGGTTTTGTTGTTTTTTTTCTGATGGAAGCGTTTGCTGTACATGATGTGTTCAAGGACCATTGGAAATTTGAAAATTAATATAAGATAGTTTTTACAGTTTTTGGCTGATAAATGGTGTAAAGTTAGAATGGCAAGTTTTTTTGTTTTTTTTATTTTGTTTTTAAATGAAGCACCTTTCAAATCGTCTTTTTAACATTCAAAAAATCATCTTTTTAAAATCATCTTTTCTCTTTAAAAATCATCTTTTTTAAAATCATCTTTTCTCTTTAAAAATCATCTTGAACTTTTCAATCACCCCTTTTCGTTTGAAATTTGGCTTTTTTTCTCCTTTGAAAATCTGCTTTTTAAAATCACTTTAAAAATTGCCAGAATCAAAAATCATCAGTAAAATACAAAATGCAGTCATATAAAGTTGTTTGCCTCTTCTCTAAGCCAAAATAAAAACCATAAGTCCCTCTCTGATGCTATAAAAGTCATTTGACATGCCCCCCCTATTCAGCATCAGCCCTCCTCCCCTCGTAAATAAAGAACAGTCTCTAACCACCAACACAATGGTTGTGTAACCTCATGATGAGACGACCAGTCCGGCCGCTCAGCAGCCATCTTTGATTTCCCTCCGACTGTTGAGTCACCAAAATAACTTGAGACTGTGTAAAACACATAAAGCTGCGTTTTCAAAGGCCGAGCTCAAACGTACAATTATTTTCAGTTGTCGGCAGAAACGGGGCCGAAGTTTGTGTATCCTGGAAGGCTCGACGCTCTGCGGCTTTGACTGAATGGGAAACAATTAAAGTGCTTCTTGGCAGCACATGAAGCCAGACGGCGATAAAAATGGCTGAGCTTTTCATCGAGCAAGGCCCCACAGCTCGGCCTGTCTGGAGTCATGAGAAGCTTCTAGAAATCTGTTTTTCTGCTGGACTCTGGGTCGGCCTCTGCTCCTCTCTCTCTCTCCTCTCCTCCTCCTCCTCCTCGGTGTGGGAGCTCAGGACACTCTGCAGCTGCACAGCACAACTCTCTTATCACTGGGAATGAACCCTTGTTACACAGTACCTGCTCACTGTCCTGGTTTATTCTCTGAAGTCTGTCAGTCAGTGTCCACCTTGTCCCTGAAGGAGCCACTGTAGGAACGATGGTGGGTGACACTTCACGTGACATGGTGGAGGTAACAGGAAGTTGTCAGTAACATAGACTGTGTATGGTTGGTCCCAGTGGTTAATCTCTGAGGCTCGGTCACCTTCAGTTTTTACATGGGTGCAGTGATTGGTCACCAGACCTGAGGGTCGAGAGGTGGAATGAGCGCAGAGCAGTTCAGAGATGTAACCAGGTGTGTGTCCTTTAAAAGCTATATCACCACTGATCACGCTTGGTCAGTGACTTCCAGCGTCACACACCCACGAAAAAAGCTGTCCTTTCATGTCGGCATGATGTGTGGCCGCTCGCTGTTATTGCTCAACGGTCGGACAACAACCACATTTTGAAGGAAAAAAACATCAGTTGGTGGTGTTGTACTGACGTAGTGCTTTTATTTTGAAAGAGACTGTATCAAACTGTACATTTCCTGTGAAAACAGAAGTGTATTTTGAAAACAGACAATGCATGTAACAGGCTGAAGTTGACACGGCGTCCCAGAACGTCAACAACCAACACACCCAGGGTACCTTGGACGTCATATGTGGACGTGGAAAGTCCATGACCAAACGTGGACATGTGACGAGGTCACAGGGAG
>NC_065519.1:1087674-1179260 GCF_006386435.1 Epinephelus moara | reverse complement strand
TCTATTTTATTTTGAAAATTAACCGGATGTTTTATTTTGTTTCTGTGCACGACTTCCTGCCCCGCACGATCTGCTCTGTGCTGAATTGCTGCGTTGTTCTCCTGCGTCCAACAAATATAGAAGTCCTGTGTATCTGTTGCGGAGGGCTCCGGAGCGCCGCAGCTGTGACTGAGCTGGAACGCAGCACAGCCGCAGCCGGTGGAAACACACACATTGACTGGAATTGAAACGGATCGGCTCCGCTGCCGTTCCGGAGCGCAGACGCAACCAACACGCATCTGGTGGAATTTGGGGGTTAAGCTTTACAATCTTGCAGCAGCCTCCCCAGTAAAAGTTGGTGCCTGCTGGACCCATCCACCACCCCACTCAGACTTCCACCCCCCTTAACTTAGGTTGTTGTCCCGCTGCGTTTCCCCCTGATGCCACCAGGCGGTATTAGACAAAAAAACCAACTGGCCGTGTGTCATGCTGTCGTGAAAAGGCGACTTCTTTCGTCGGTGTCTGACGCCAAACTTCACTGACCAAGTGTCGGTATTTGACGACTTTGGAGTGAGACCAGGTTGTTTGTTCTGACATCAAGTCCAAACCTTGTTGAGGGGAACAACTTCCCACTGAGCACCAATTTTGTCATTTGCCATGAAGTGTATTTCAGTTCAGGAAAACTAAAGTTGAGGTTCATATCTTGTTCTCGTGCAGTCTGGTGGCTCCATCAGAGGTTGGAGTGGAACAACGATGGCGTAGTCTAGCAACCAAAAGATGCCTTGAAACAGTCTCTGTTTATTTCAACTTAAAGGAACAGATTCTGTGAAAAGACTTGATCCACCCGTCACTGCTGAAACTGACCTGAGCAGCTGGATCAGTTCCAGGAGAACCTGTGCTGGTCTCTGTGAAGGAGAGAAACATAAAGTCCACTGACAGTTGTAGAGTCGTGTTATAGAGTGACGACCCTCTGACCGAACCAAACACAGTCTAACTGGAGTTGTGTTTAAGGGCACAAAGTCAGATTCAGGAGGACGCTCAGTTTGCTTTAAGTCTAAATTTAATTTGTTTTCAGTGATTGTAAAAATCTTGAGCTGCTGCCATCAGTGAGCAGATGAAGAGATTAATGAGCTTCAGCACGTTTCCTCTGCTGTGAAGAGTTTTAACCAATAAATCTTTACAGAGTGAATTCTCTGTTTGCCGTCTTCACTTGTTGTAAACTCACCAACAGGAAAATATCCTCAAACTAATGTATCAGTAACCCATCACCTTGCAGCAGCTGTAGAGCGACACCTCCTCTTCCTCCTCCTGCTTCTCCTCCTCTTCCTCTGCTGGGCCGGGTGAGAGGTGGTTTAAAGGTCGCACAGCGGTCGAAAGAGGGAGAGCGGGCCTGATGACCGACAGCCAACGGTTAGCAGAGAGGAGGAAGAGTGGGGGGAGAGGAGGAGGAGGAGGAGGAGGGGGGGGGAATGGAAAGCGTCCACCAGCGCAAACACCTCTGAAACAGAAACATCCATTTAGCAGTGAAAACAAGCCCCCCTCACAAGACCTCCGTGAATGGGCCACTTCAGCCGGCCGAGGAAGTTCCAACGAGGGGCAGGATGTTCCCCTCAGGACGCACTTGAGACGGGCCCCGGGCCAAAAGCCTCAATACATAGACCCCTTCTCTCCCTCTGTCACTGTCCAGCTCTGCCCTCCCACCCGGGCCCAGCAGCTTCAGCAGCCCCCCAAATACCCCCCCACCATCGCCCCCCCCCTCCCACCAGCCGTTTACTGAGCTGCAGCCAGCGAGGCGGCGAGGGAGGGCGTGGAACTGTACTCAGCAGACAAAGACAGAGGGGCAAAGACTTTGTGTGATTAAAGAGCAGTTAAGATGCTATGAGAGGCTAATTTGTTCACTGTGTGACAGAATAAACAGGAAGTGGGGGCTGCCTGCACTTCCTGCTGCAGTTTAAAGGAGAACACTGCTTTGAGTTAGAGTTTGTTCACTGACTGCGTCCTTTATGTGATCACAGCTTTTATGTTGTGAATATAAATTCACTTTGTCAACGTACATGTAGCTACATGCTAACGTCAGGGAAACATGATCTTGGTTCTACCTGATTTCAGGTTTTGGTTTGGAAGCTTTTACTGGTCATTTTATTACAGTACAAAATGCTACTGTGCTTCCTTACAGTCATTCTCCAGCTGAAAGTACACTGCTACATGCATGTCGTTTTTCCTTGATTTTGGATCATATTCCTGTTGGAACGTGTCCAGTTGTGCTGAGAAGCTTTTATTGGTGATTTTGAATGTTAGAGAGTGCAGCCATACTTCGTTACAGTCATTCTCCAGCTGAAAGTACACTGCTACATGTAGCAACATGCTAACATCAGGGAATTCAGATATCTTGGTTGCAGATTTTGTTAATTGCTCCCAGATTTCAGATCATATTCCTGCTGGAACATGTTTGGTCGTGAGGGTTTTGGTCTATAAACTTTTATTGTTCATTTCTAACAGTAGAAAGTGTCATTAACTTTGTCACAGTCATTCCCCAGCAACAATAACACTGCTACATGTAGCAACATGCTAACATTAGGGAATTCAGTAATCTTGGTTGCAGATGTTTTTAATGTCTCTCATATTAAGAATGGCAGGAGATGCCACTATACTCCGTCACAGTCATGCTCAGCTGCAGTGATGGTGCAGAGACACTGAGCGCACAGATTCAGATCAATAATCATTAATAATGTGGATAAAATGACTGAGTGGGTTAATACCTGTGAAGAAACACAATTTCTGCATCATCAGGATAAAACCAAAATCTCAGAGGATATATAGTCTCCTGCTCACATCTGACCTGTGCAGACGAAGCCAGCTGAGTATCTGTGCTGTACTCTGGGTCCTGTCACCACGTCGACCGCTGTGTTTCTGTGTCCAGAGCTTGTTTGTTCTCAGTTTCAGCCACAGTCAGTTTGTGTGGAAGGAAAACAGGCCTCGATATCCTCGACTGTGTCGACACAAAGACTTCAGACAAAACAAACTCTCCGTCATGTGTATTTTGGGTCCATTTCATTCACATAAACTTTCAAACTTGTGATTTGTTGGTAGTGAATCATAAAGTGTGTTTGTTTCTCTCAGTGACAGACAGCCGACACAGCACACGCCATTATAACATGTTTATTGAAAACCTTTTTGACAGCATAGTTCGTCAGGCACAGAGAGAGTTGTGATCTAGTTCTTTCCCCCGCTGGGAGCTGTTGGCCCCGAGGGGACGATGTGGTGGAATGTTACAGACGATTCATCGTGATCAGAACAGGAACATCAGCGCAACAAACAAGCATTGAATTACAAATAAAAACAATCACATAATGCCAAATGTTAGTTCCACCTGTCTATGTTAGAGACATGAATACAGAGGGAGGAAAATAAATTATGGGACTGGGAAAATAAATCAGAGGACAAACATGATTTTGTCTCCATACGGTTTAAAAAGAAAGAAAACCTGATGTGGAATGCAAAATGAAATGAAGTGAATATGAAAATCATTTCCTCTCTAAGATTCTTATAAAACAGCTCACACAGCTACATAAACTCTACTCATGTACATCAGCAACACAAAGCAGATCTCAAACTATAAATTAATGTGGACTAACATGTCGGGTTAGAGCTGCAGGGGCAAAGAAACCAGACGAGCGCTGTGTGGAAATAAAATATGTAGTTTGGATCTGAGTGGAGGGACGAGTGTGTGCGTCTCCTCCCAGCTTCACCTTCAATCTGATCCTCTTTTATTTGAGAGAATAAATAAGTCCGTCAGAGCGGAGACGACAGGAAGTTAAAGGCCCACGTGTGGCTGTACATACAGTAAGAGTCCCTCCCTGCTGACAGCGACCTCGTCTCTCAGTCAATACCAAAGAAAACTCTGAAAACCATGTGTTGTTTTAAACATGTGACATCTGAGGGCCGACGCTGCGTTCAAAGCTGATTGATTTCCTGTCATGATGAAAAAACCTGGAGCTGAATTTAGACTGTTTTAATGAAACTCCAGACCGACCTGATGGGAGCTATGAGGGTGTGACACATGCTCAGTGCACCTGAAACTGTGAGCACATGGCGTTAATGAATAAAGAGATGGCGTCTGCTCAGGTGCTCTTTGGGTTGTTTTTAGCCTCCTTTGGGAAAACAAACTTCAGTTTCATTTCTTATAGGGACAGATAATATATAATCAATAAATAAAGGCATGTCAGATAACTTTTTTTTTCTCATTTTTAAAAAGCGATAATTCTAAAAAGATTTTTTTCCATTTAACAAAAAAAAGCTATTTTTAAAGAAAATGCATTTTCTGTAAAAATGTCCAAAATGAAACCAAACAGGACTTATCTTTGGATTTTTAAATTTCTGACGGCCTTGAACTTGTGACGCCAGAAAAAAAATCACATCTGAGCTTAAATATTTCATCAAAATCACTTTATTTTACATCTCATTTAAAATTTGGCCAAAAATAAACCGTTTGTACGACGAGAGTGAAAAACTGAGACTTTTTCAACTTTTAACTTTCAAACGTCAAAAATCTAATAACTCACTTATGGTCATGGATTTACCTCCAGTCACTCAGGGAGGGTCAAAATAAAAAAAGCCTCTGATGAATTAAGAACAGTCCCTATGGACGCCTGTTGCCGTGATTTCTGGGTGTATTTAAGTGTATTTAATGTATGTTTATAGGTCTCCTGAGCTGAAAATCTCTGTGTGAGGAAATGCAGACTACTTTAAATGAAACACTTTGGAGAATGTGGGTTTTCTAACGCTGCAGGTCAGAGAGCTGAAACAGGGCTGTTTTTTCTGAGCTGGTGAAAAATGGACATTTTGGAGAAACATGTTTTTCATGCAACAGCAACGAAACGTATCAGCGAAGTGACAGATTGGTCGAATACTTAATGTGAAGCTTCATTAGCTCCAAAATGGAACAAAAGGCCTGAAGGGAAGTCGATAGGTTCAGTTACTGGCTGCCATTTTTCCTCCTGTGATGGACGTCCTGCTTCACGTGACACACGCAGGAACGCCATCGACATCACACATGTTCAAAACAACACATGGTCTTTAAACAGAGAGACGGAGCTCGACAGGGACGCAGAGAGAAAAGGCCGGGGGCGTGTGATAAAAATAAAATACAGGATAAACGAAGCCAGGAGCAAAGCCTGATGGGGGGCGTCAGTAAAATGACTACTCTACATCATCATCATCTTCATCATCTTCTGGCTCTTTAATGAGAAACAACAGTGAAAAGCAGATAGCTTTGAATAAAAATACTCTCGCCATAGGGAAAGCTTTTACCCAGCATGGAAGAATAAATAAAACAAACAGCGTTTCATCAGATCCGTCCGACCTTTACACACAAGTGCCTTCTCATGGCGTTCGCTCCAGATTAAAAACAAAAGGCTAATACTTCCATCGCCTGCTTCTGTGAGAACTGCTTCTTTATTCAGTTATTCTTTTTGCAATTATACATTCAAACGTGATCAGAATGAATCAATCTGCTGTTTGTTGGCTGAATGTTTTCAGGCACTTCATAGATCTGGGCCCAAACTTTAAACAACGACTGGGTGAAAGCGTTCACTTCACAGAGGCCTCGTGTCTGTGCACAAACCAACCACTAAACATCATTTACATCAAAATCTCCCAGTGTAGCAAAACAGTTAAATACAGGTTCTCACTCCTTTAAGTACTTTAAATATTTGGGGGCGATGTGTTTAAGTACTGACAGTAAACTCCGTAGCAAAGTGTTCCCACTGTTAACATTTAGCAGCGAGTGAATGTTGCGTCTGAACCTTCAGTTCTCTTGAACGTCCCTTTCCCTTTGTGACTTTGCTAAAAACAGACTCTGTAAACATTTTCAACCTGCTCGCTTTTTGGGGTCAGCTGGAGACGACTGCATAAAAAACAGGGGAGATATCCATTTGGCAATCCCATGATCCTTCGCTGCACACGTGACCTCCGCCCGCCTACATTCCACAGTGCAGCATTTGGTTCACAGAACTCGCTGAAATCGACTTTAAGACTAATTTGGCACTTTTTATTTGCTCCCACAGACGGAGCGAAGGATCCTGCACAGTCGTCAGAGTCTCCTTTAACAGACCGACACACATACGGTTTATATTTCTGTTTGGCCGTGCGACTTGTGAGTCGCACAGCACGCCTTCATTTCAGTATTAATACTATAGAGCAGCGATAAAGTCTCAAAAGTCTGGGCAGCTTTTTCTTTCTCTTATTAACAGCTTTACATTTCTGCCTTCAAGCTGATGTCTCTCTGTGTGAGTGTGCACACAGGTGCTGAGTGTCTTGCTCAAGGGCACTTTGACATCCGCACGCAGCTTGTTAGCATCGACCCTGTGACCTTTCTGTTACAAGAGTGTGAAGCCTTCAGAGTGACCTTCAGAAATAAATCCTCCTAAATATTCTAACACTGTTCAAACAAACCCTCTGAGTCTCCTTTTGTCTTTGGTGTGTTTGATTTATTCTGTTTATGAACCATAAATGTCACATTTTAGTTTCAAGGCTCAGAATCAAAGAGTGAGACCTTGTTTCAGACGAAGCCGCTGACGTTCAACGATCACACGTGACTGTAAAACAGGAACAGAGAACAGTTTCTGCACCTTTACCGGACTCACAGTATTTTCTCATACAAAGGTTTGTATCTAATGAAACAGCACCAACTTAACTAGCGCCCGTACCAGCTGCAAATTTGCGAATAGGATCCTAAAGGAACGACCCGCCCTACGCTCCCTCTGATTAGCTAGTACTCATTGCCTTCATTGGTTGGATTGGTTAAGGGTTAGCGTGAGCCAATCAAACACAGAGTAAAGGTGGAGTAAAGTCGGCCATTCTTTCGCTATCCTAGGATTCGCAAATTTGCCTACCGGTTAGGTTTAGGAAAAGAAACGTGGTTGAGTGTCGTCACGTTATGTACTTAACGTAAAGTTACTTGATGTAGAGTTTTGTACTTATCATAAAGTTACTCAGGTTTGGTTTAGGAGAAGAAACACAGTTTGGGAGTCTTTACATTTCATACTTGCAGTAAAGTTACATACTTAACCTTAAATTACGAGGGTTAAGTTTAGGAAATAAAATGTGGTCAGTTTAGATACATAACATGTTTGGGTGTTGCCATGTTATGCACTTAACGTAAAGTTACGTTACGTAAAGTTTCGTACCTATTGTAAAGTTACGAAAATTAGATTTAGGAAAAGTAGTTTTGTACTTATCATTAAATCATGTAGGATAAGTTTTGGAACAGAAACGTGGTTTGGGAATCTTTGCGTTACATACTTAACGTTAAGTTACGTAGGCTAGGTTCAGAAAAACAAACATGGTGACGACGTTCATTGAAATAACTTAAAGTTCACCTGGTTCCAGTCGCGACACAAACACCTGTTTCTACGGGAAAGTCCACGACCCCATCTTCCTTCTGACTGTCGCTCTTTTTAGTACTTCACTTTTTACTTCCGTCAGCGCGCTGGTCACATGATCACAGCCTTCGATTACGTGGGTTATATATGAATTGTGGTGCATTACTCTATACATACGAACAGTGCATGAGAGCAGCCTGGGACTCAAAGCCCCAGAATGCAGTGCAGCTGAACACAGGGTGAGTTTGGGGTTAGCAATGTAAAACTGACTTTTCTTTTTTGTTCGCAGTTGAGACTTTTTAGCCGACACTTGTTCTCTCACGAGCTTTCACATTTTTTTGAATGCCACGATTTAAAGAAAGAATTCTGGGAGATGTAGTTCATCCCTGAACAGTGAGATCGAATCAATAGGAGGATTTTTCTCTGAAGGCTCCTGATGATTCACAGCTCGTTGTTGTTGATATTGAAAACGTCGTAAAGTACTTCAGTCGTACTCTCCGGCGTCTCCGTACAAACCTCCAGGCGCTGCTTTTTCTTGCCCAGCAAGAGTCAATCATTGCTTCGATATTGCAAACGTCAACTTTTCAAACCAGAATTTAAACTCGTCAGAAACGTCAGCCTCCCTTCAGCGGGAGCCTTCAGTTCCCGAATCCTCCTCTGGCGGTCGAATCACACTCGCTCTTATATTCATCTTCCCGTCTGTCATACATTCTTATTTTTTTTAAAAACTGTAAACGAAACAAAAAGATGGATCAAAAACCAGAGGAGTCTGAAAAATAACGCCGCAGTTCTGTTGTAAAATAAGTTACAAAAAAAAAAGGAAATAAAAATCTTTGCGTACAGTACTAAAATCCTAAACTAAACCTTTCAACTTAAGAACCACGTTAAGTCTATAAATATCTTTACAAATATACACGTTAATTATTCAAATAAACCTTTTCACTTTAAATGATTACATGTTTTACACTTCCATGACAGTGTCTTCTAGACTGCAATGCTTCCATCCTAAAACAATACTTTAAAAATGTAGTTTTGTCTTTACGTACATGGCTGTGGACAGCGATATCATACATATTTGCATTTATATATTTACAATAAATCATTTTCTAGATACATTAAAAAAACAAACCTTATTGTACTAATTACTGAATGGCCCTGACACGTCGCCTCACGTCAGCTGAGGAATTTGTTCCATGATTATCACAAAGGTGTTTTTTCGGGAAGCTAAAACAGGACGATGGCGTACAAATTCATGAGAAAACATTTAAATGCTGTCGTCCTCTCTGTCGTCTCCTGTCAAGGAAAAGTTATCGAGTGTCTTCGGAAGAACGAGTCCCATCATCGAGTTGATTCTGGCTTTGCTGGTTTCTTGTCGACGGATTCTCCTTGAGATCGCAAACCTTTCCGGCGACCTCGGGGCTCCGTGCAGACGAGAGGGTTAAAATCTGAGGTCCCCGCCTACTGGATCGCCAACGAGTCACTGACCAATGCCCTTCATTCCCTCCTCGTACTTCCTGTTTGTCCACGTGTTTCAGTCTCAGGAGTTTTTTTTTTTTTTATCCCAGTAGGCACGGAATGGTTTCACCCCACAGATTGTCCGTAACAAAAACTGGCCCGAGTACAAAAATATAATTTCATTTCTGAAAAGAGGAACACAAACATGGTTCAACGGCAAAAAATAATCCTTCAATGTTCCAAGAGTCTGTTGGGGAGGAGGATGAGGAGGAGGAGGAGGAGGAGGAGGAGGAGGAAGAGGAGGAAAACTCAGTCAAAGAGTTTAAGACGAATCGGAGCGCTGAAGCACTGTGGAAGTATTGCATGCTGAGTTTTCATTTCCATATCTTGAGGAGTCACTGAGAGGTGTTTGTCAAACTGTGAGAGGAGGTGAAAGTCCGACCGCCCCCCCCAGCTCAGGTTTTATGTCCTTATCACCCCGTTACTGGGGAGCTGTTTGGGAAGACAGGGCTCGTCAGGCAGCGGGTCGTGGGCGAACACCGAGTCGTCTCCTGACGAGCAGGTGCTGTTGGAGTCCTGACAGGTGGGCGAGTACTGCTCGAAGGGCACCGCCAGGTCCAGGTACTCCTGTCAGAGGAGAGGTCAAAGGTTACACCACGGTGTCACAGTCAAATCCTCTCCGTGCTCACATGAAGAATAATAATTTACTTTATTATCACTAAGATATTTTAGTTCAACATGATTTTTGTTTACATGTTTCTTCCTCACAAAGTTTATTTGACATCGTCAGAGTTGTTTTTGTGGTTTACATGACGGTGATAAAACAACAGTCACCAAAAATAAATGTTGACATTGTACGTTCCTGCAAATTACAAGTGTGTTACATCTGCATGTTTCACACGTGTCATATGTGCATTTCTAAAGTGACGTAGTATCTGAGCTGACTGTCATCAGGAGCTGGAGGGGGAACATGGTCTCACTCCAGAGTCGCTGAATACCGGCACGTGGTCAGTGACTTCCAACATCAGGCACCGATGAAAAAAGCCGTCATTTCACTACGGACTGATGCGCGGTCGGTTGCAGCTGTTGTTCAACAGCACCCGTCGGTGTCAGAGCGAAACACAGCGGTACAACAACGAAAGTAAAGGTGGCGGAGGCGCAAGTAGGACTTTGGGGGAAAAAAAAAAAAAGTGGATATGTGACAAAGTCTCAGTGAGAACGTGCGGAGGGGACAGTGGATGGCATGACAGCGAGGAGAAACAGCTGCAGAGCTGCAGACACAGTTTGAGATCAAAACACAACTCAATCTGTCGTTATTTAGCCGCTCGCCGCTGTTTCCTTCGACCTTTAGCCCCACAACATGTGTGGCTTCACGGGACATTGTCGCTGTGTTTCCTGTTGCTGCTCAGCCTCCAAACGTGAGTGTTTTTTAGGGACCTGTCGCCGCATGTCCTGTTTCAGCTTCAAAATGAGTGTTTGTAGGGACCCATCACTGTTTCCTGTGCCACCTGAAGCAGGTATTTGTAGCCCAAACATCATCTTGTCCCGACCAAAGCAAGTGGTTTTTAACTGCACGTTAACAACGTTGTTGAAACATAAAGTTTAAACGTATCTCTACATAACAGCGTACAAATGTAACGTATCCATGGTCTGCAGAAACGTATGATGTCAACATTCTGTCTGTTAAATTTAAATCATGCAAACAGCTCAACATTTCAAAGAAAGACAGTGAGATGAATGATACATTCTCCAGACTCTGATCCTGCATCAGTTATTCTCTTCTTATGTGTTGAATACATGTAAAAAAAAACAAAAGGTGTGTAGCTGCAGCCGTCACATCTGACTGTGAGCTGGAGGGTGGCAGTCACTAAATGAAGAGTCGCAGTGGTCCAAGGTGAAGCTTCCTGGTGTTTGTCAGTGTGAGTGAGCAGCAGCTGTGCAGACAGACTTACATCAGTGGAGGTCATCGATAAAACCCGGTCGTGATCTTCTACCAGCTGTCTGAAGGTCGGCCTCTGTGACGGCACGGCGTGCCAGCACTCCCTCATGATCATGTACCTGAAACAGCCACAGCTACAGTTCAGTTTCTGTCTGTTACAGTGAAACCTAAAGCTACAACACGTCCTCTCCTCAGATCTCACACTGTTCCCTCTGATCCCTGCTGCTCTGCTTCATCTGCAGCTGGATGCTCACGCTCTGTAATTAAGCCTAAAGCAAAGTAAAGGCTCATCACTCTCAGTTTTTACTTTCATTTGTTGTGTTTCCAGCTGCAAGAAGACACAGTTCATCACACGGAGGAACTCTGAGACGAGGAGAGAAACCTAAACGAGCTGCTGAACCTGCAGGATGATCTACAGCAATCAAAGAAATATGATGTATGGCTCAGCTAAAGTCTTTTAAATCTTCTATTTGATCTTTTTTTTTTTTGCAAAGATTTGTTTTTACCCAAAGGTGCTCAGATTAAAGTGCAGGCGCAGCTCCAAAAATGTGTCGGGTTTCTGTTCGTGCATTTGAAAATATTATTTAAAAAGACAAAGTTAAAACACAAGGACAGTTATCCAAAGACAAAAGCAAAGCTCCAGATACTCTGATCCATAAAGACACGTACAGCTCATGGGTGCAGTTGGCAGGTTTGTCCATCCGATGTCCCTCCTTCAGCAGCTTAAAGAGTTCCTCTACAGGGATCCCCGGGTACGGCGAGCCTCCCAGGGTGAAGATCTCCCACAGCAACACGCCGTAGGACCACCTGAACACACACACAGGACAGAGCAGAGGTCACACGGTGCTCACCGCCTGAAGCGTTTACAGATGCTTGTGTTCCTCGGATAAACTGATGAATCTGCTCGAGCAAATATTGATCTTCAATCACGTCTACAGCTCTCCATTTAAGAATCAGTTTGACATTCTTATTGTTCAGGACAGTCAGTCGATACCTGTAAACATAAACAGCTGCAGCCTCGAGCCGCAGACGAGACGAGTCGAGACCCAAAGTCATCAGAAAGAAATGGAGGATGGGTTTTTCTTTGTTAACAGATACAGAGCTGAGCTGAAGCAAGATACTTTCACTGGTGCTGTCGGTCTGTTTCTCATTGGTTCATACTGACGACGTCACCACAAAGCAAATCAGCTCATTGTTGAGTCCAAGTGAACATTTGAGCCAAATTTAAAGAGGCCTTGAGGCATTCTTTAGATATCGCGTTCACAAGTGTGGGATGGAAGGATGGACATTCGGCCGTGGCGTCGCTGGCATAAGAATGGGTCACAAATACAGGTTCAAACATGGAGCACTGATTTCCTAAAACAGCTGGACTCTGTAGTTTATTACAAACATTACTGAATGAAGAATAAACCGTGCATTGGTTGGGACTATTTTCAGCCGTGGATTGATACACATCTGATGCTGTAGTGAGTATTTCTGACAGCAGGACGGTGTGTGTGTGTGTGTGTGTGTGTGTGTGTGTGTGTCCAGACTAAAGAAACATGTCGCCCAGCGGCTCACTGATGTGTTTGGAGCTCTGACACTTCTTCATCCTTTACGGGCCGATCACACAGATGTGACAGGAAACACCTCTGAATACATAATAAACATTTTCAACAGGAAACCGACTGAAGACAAATGAAACAAGTTCAAAGAACATCAGCAGCACATGGACACTTTTGTTTCTGCTTATGTTTCATCAGTTTCATAAAATCGTCACTGTCATCATCGTCTGAAACTGTGAGGCCTGTACGAGCTGCAGGAATATGAAACTATGTCTCTGGTGTGAAACTTTTCATAAAGCAACACTTTTATATTTTGATGTAAAAAACATTTTAAAGTGATCCAGTTTAGATCTGATGAGAAACAATGACTCATCTTTACACTGTTTTAAGCGTAGAGGGAACTCTTCTGACACATCCAACAGTTTCTCTGAACACAACCTGAATATAAAAATGTATCATAGTGTATCTGCAGTTTGAGTCCAGCTGCTGCTGCCGGCTCTGCTGCACCTCTAACCCGAGCCGTCCTCTCTTTGTCTCTCGTCTGCAGCTCAGCGTCTGCATTATTCCTAAATGGCTAAAAATGAGGGACGGTAATCAGATAATGACGTTTATTAAGCCACTGTACTATTGTTGGTCCAGTGAATCAGAATCAGACTCCTCCTCCCTCCGCGGGCGCTCAGCAGGGTTTAATATAATTATCCACACTGCGGTCTGGAGGGTGAAACACAGTGAGCCTCCGTCCAATCACACACAGAGAGACGGACAGAGAGGAGGCTGAGGTGAAAGAGAGACGTCAGTATTCAGACGTAAAACTGAAACAACTCAGACTAACTCGTCATCACTGCTGTGTCACAGACGGGAACTAATCAGGTCTCTGGGGTCAGCACAGGGTCAGGGGCCGTTTGTTCTGTATGTATGTGTATCTTACTGTTAGATCAATGTTCTTTTCGACATTTTAGAATATTTTTCTTAATTTTATCGACATTTCGCAAAAATTGAATTAATTTTTTTGCAACATTCAAGTAATATTTTTTGGAATTTTTATGAACTTTTTTTTTTGACATTTTATTTCCATTTTTTGGCTATTTTATAATTTATTTTTTGACATATCATTAAAATTTCCCATAAACCTTTAATGCTTTAATCCGCCTTCACACCAGGGTCACATGACTCTATGGGAGTATTTATCAGTATTTATCGCTCCGGCTCCTAATGGCAGTGATGAAAACACAACGCCCATGTCAACACGAAATTTTAGCCCCGTCAGTCGGCGAGATGCAACGACATGTTTCCAGAAAACACGTCCTTCAATGCCCAGCAGCTGAAACATTGATCCGAGTTTGAAAGACTGAGTCAGTAAGAGATATTAAAAGAAGTAACCACGGTTAAGTTGTGGTTGTGCCTCCATGCTCCTCTATGCTGTTTACCTGTTCACCGGCCTGTCTATGACGTCACACATGACAGCTCTGCTCTACTGGCTGTGAGAAAGGAGTCTGTCTCCATTTTAGCAGGTTTAACTTTCTGTATCAGTCTGCTGAGGAGGAAATCAGTTAATAAACACTATCACTGACTCCTGCAGCAACACGAGCTGACAGTCCAAATCCTTCTCACACCAAGCACAGATCTTCATCCTAATAATCTGCACAGAGCTGATTTAGAGGGTTTGTCTGGACGCTGTGCAGAGGGAAAATATTTGGATGCCACTTTGGAGAGTTAAAGGATTCATCTGCCCTCAGTGACTCTGGCATCTGAATCTACTGACCTCAGGTCTGAATTCACAGGTCGAGACTTGGAGTCAGGACGTGATGGTGCAGATTATTGTTTGTCTGCCTGAACACCGTGTGCAGCAGCAGCAGCAGCAGCAGCAGCAGCAGCAGCAGCTCAGTAACAGTCCAACACAAATGGCTCCCTGCGCGTCGTCTCAGCCAGCTCTGCCTTTGGAGAGCTGCAGGAGCTGTGATGCCAGTTTTGCTGTGTGAGCTGCTGCTGCTGCTGCTGCTGCACAACTTCCCTGACGTGACGTCGTCCTCTCCGGCTCTGGCTCTCTGCTTCTTGTTTGACTGTGTGACAGAGTAGTGTTTTAATTGTCCCCCGTCTGTTTCAGCGTAACGTGTTTCAGTGAAAACCATCACAGGTCAGAGGTCACAGTCCCCCGGGGCGCGTGAGAGTAAACTGGCTGCGGAGCGACTACTGTATGAAGGGAGGAGGAGGAGGAGGAGGAGGAGGAGGAGGAGGTTTGGCGGGAGGATCGGCCCTGTAATCCAGACCTGCTGAAATAACAGAGCCGGTTGATTCTCCTCTCGGCTTGTTCCCAGTCTGGTGTAATCACACGGCGAGCCAGTGTTGACAGGGGCCCGTGTTTGGCTTGGACGGCTGTGCTGGGGACACAGCGTCTGGCTGCGACGGGTGGCGGGGGACCAGGAGCAGTTTGGGGGGGCTCAGCTACCGAAACACAGATTGACTTTGTGACCTCCTCTCCTTAACTCCCCTCTCTGCTCCTGATGGGAGCCATCAGAGGCTTTAAAGGTGAGTGTGTCTGTGGCGGACATGTTGTGTAACCCCCCCCCCCCCCCGGAGGGAACACCTGGCGTTAAATCCACTGACCCTTTTATCGCCGTCTGTTCTGGGGCACATTGGATTCATAGCACCTGATAAACCCTCTTATCTCCGTCTGTTCTTGGATCTACGCTCAGAAAACAGCAGTGAGTGGTGGAGGCTCGTTGTGTTTCTGTCTCTGTGATGTCGCGTTGGGAGATTAAAGAACAAACGCGGCGAGGAATGTGGCGCCGCCGATACACAAGAAGCTCAGGATTACAGAGTGAGTGCAGATGACAGTGAGCGCTAAGGGAACGCTACCATTCCATATTCACACGCACAAACTCAGCGTTTGATGCTAACACGCTCAGTCACGATATTTCAACACCCGGATTCCTCCGGTGAACGGCGGCTCCACATGAGCGGGCAGCTGGCATGTGACGGTGGGTTTGTGCAAACTCACACATCGCTCTGGTGCGTGTAGACCCGGTCGAACAGAGCCTCCGGAGCCATCCATTTCACAGGCAGACGACCCTGCAACAACAGACAGGAACAACACACGGCTTCAGTCAGCAGAACTTCTCTGTACACAGCAGACAGTCGGCCTCGTCTCGCCATCGCTGTCCGAGTCCTTCACCTGCAGCTGACCTGTCTCATCATAAGACACTTTAGTTCAGCAGGTGCAAAGTGTTTACGTCTGATTCTGAATAAACTGACTCTGAAGCTTCACCTGCTCAGAAACTCAAATAAACACAAGAAGTTTGTGCTCTAGAGATCACAGAAAATACATGTTTGTTTCTTTTCTTTCACTGGAGTGTAAAAATCTCCTGGAAGGTTGAACTCATCTGAACACTGCTGTGGAATCTGTTCAGGTTATTCTCTCACAGAGCGTCTCAAGTGAAGGATATCGTCCCTGCTCTGACACAACGAGTCAATACTGTGTTCACAGAGCGAGACTCACGTTGGTGGTCTTTTTGTAGTAGTCTATATTGTGCACGTCTCTGGCGAGACCGAAGTCGGCGATCTTCATAACGTTGTCCTCTGTCACAAGGACGTTTCTGGCTGCCAGGTCTCTGTGGATACACTGAGGGGACAGGAACAATGGATCAGACACAACAAACTGCACACACACACACACACACACACACACACACACACACACACACACACTCGTACACTGATGCACTGCAGGCCGACAGCTTTCATTTACCATCGTCTGACTTTATCACCTCCAGCACATCCTTCAGACTTACTCCACAATATGAGCTAACCTTAAAGGTGTACTGTGCTGGATTTCACTGAGCAAACAAACAAACAAAAACAACACATTTGGACTCATACAGCAACAATCTCTCTCTCTCTCTCTGTCAGTGTGTACCTATCTACAAAAGCCTGTCGACCCAGCACAGTGACAGTAACAGGTGAGTTAGTAGCTGCACAATCCCAGAGGAAACTAATAAAATTGCAGACACAGCACCAAAACAACCTAAACACGGTGAGGAGAGACGCCGAGTGGACAAAGCTCGTTCCAAATCGAAGGTGAATCAGTGGTTGGCGTTTACTTTCTCCTTCACTGGCGAGCACTGCAGGAGAGGAGCGACGGGGATGAAGAGCGGTGCAGAGTCAGTCTGTTTCCTGTTAGCTTGCTAACGCATCAGCTTCTCTATTAAAACTAATGTAAGGTTCCCACAGTGGTGCAGTGGCTCTCTGTGTGTAGTGTCGGGGGAGGGGCCACGTTTGAATCTTGTGTGACACGTCATTTCTCCACAGTGAAGATTTAAAACCTGATTAACTGTAGTTACAACACTGATCCTATGTGTTAGCTAAGCTATCAGGCTGCACTCACTAATGTTTTATGTTTTACAATAAAAAGTAACGCACCCAAATTCACACATATCACACATATTGTGAAAGGCTGCGATCATGTACCAATGAGCTGACGGCAGTAAACAAGGAAACCGTCCTGAGTGCTTGGATGGGACTTTCCCCTGGAGTCACATGTTCAGATCTGTGTGAACTCTGAGCCATTTTAAGGCTCACCATGTTTCTGTTCCTGAACCTGACCTTCATAACTTAACGTTAATTACGTAGCTGTATGTTAAGGACCTAACGTCATTCACGGGGAAAAAATTCGTAGGATATCATACGAACTGTTCTGTGAGAATATGTTGAACCTATGGTGCGTTCAATGAGCCCTGGCAGCACAGAATCCAAAAGGCTTCAAATGACGTCACCAGCACATCCAGAATATTATTTACAGTCTGCGCTGTGGACCTGATATCAGCTGGTGCTGCTGACAGTAACTAACTTGGCTACAACTGGTTTACTAACAACATCTTGGTCGACTCAGGTGTGACATCACTCAGGTGTGACATCACTCAGGTGTGACATCACTCAGACATCAGCTCAGACTTCTGACTTGTGAGGTGAGCGGAGGACAGCGCTCAGTCCTCATTCTAATTCTGTCCATAAACCTACAAAATAAACCTTGAAATAACTGAAAAGGTCAAAATATGATTTGATTTCTGTTCAAACTGAGGCTGAAAGAAATGATCTTAAATGATATTTAACTGTCCGACGTGTCAAAACATACTGCCTGATTTCACGATTGTCGAGGTGGGTTAATAATAATGATAATAATAATAATTAGTTGAAGCTGTGAGGACTTTTCCTCCACACAGACACACACACACACACACACACACACACACACACTCAGCTCAGTGAAACAACATTAGCATATCAGCGTTAGCGACAGTGTCATGGCGGCTGACCTTCTGCGAGGCGAGGTACTCCATGCCTCGGGCCACCTGGTAGGCACATGACACCAGGTCTTTGAAGGTGAGCTGCTCGTCGGGGATTTTGCAGGTGTCGAAGGAGTAGTCCATGCCTGGTGGCCGCCGCGCCCGCAGGTACTCCCTCAGGTTACCTTTGGAGGCGTATTCCACCAGGACGTACAGAGGACCTGCGAGCAGCAGAGCACACGGTCACTTTCAGGACACAGTTAGTTACCGTGTCGATCGTCTCCGCTGTGATGCAGCGCTGCCTCACCGTCCTGCGTGCACGCTCCCAGCAGGTTGATGATGTTTTTGTGTTTCCCAATCATCTTCATCATCTCCATCTCTGACACCAGGTCTGACAGATCTTTATCCGTGGCGTCATCTGAGACAACAAAAGAGAAGGAAGAACAAACCGTAGTAAACATCCAGAGACAGAAACAGATACACAGAGAGCTGAGTCTGAGGCAAAGAGAACGCAGAGGACACAGAGGACGCAGAGGACGGAGAGGACGCAGAGGACGGAGAGGACGCAGAGGACACAGAGAACGCAGAGGACAGAGAGGACGCAGAGGACAGAGAGGACAGAGAGGACGCAGAGGACAGAGAGGACGCAGAGGACGGAGAGCTGAGTCTGAGGCAGAGAGAACGCAGAGGACAGAGAGGACACAGAGGACGCAGAGGACAGAGAGGACGCAGAGGACACAGAGGACGCAGAGGACAGAGAGAGGAGAGAGAGGACGGAGAGGACGCAGAGGACAGAGAGGACACAGAGGACGCAGAGGACAGAGAGGACGCAGAGGACAGAGAGGACGGAGAGGACGCAGAGGACGGAGAGGACGCAGAGGACGGAGAGGACAGAGAGGACGCAGAGGACAGAGAGGACGGAGAGGACGGAGAGGACAGAGAGGACAGAAAGGACGGAGAGGACGGAGAGGACAGAGAGGACGGAGAGGACAGAGAGGACAGAGAGGACGGAGAGGACGCAGAGGACGGAGAGGACAGAGAGGACAGAGAGGACGCAGAGGACGGAGAGGACAGAGACAGACAAAGTGACTCTGTGTGCAGGAGTCAAACAGACACAGTTCAGCTGATGTCCTTCAGGACATGTCAGAGCACAGCTCAAGGTGGAGAACAACAATCACTAACCTTTCAGCATTTTCACAGCAACAGTCAGCGGCTTGTTGGGCTTCTCCTTGTCGATGCCGATGGCCTCGGCCATCACCACCTGACCGAAGCAGCCCTCGCCCAGAGGTTTACCCAGAGTCAGCCTGAAACACACACACAGCTCACAGTTTAGCTGCAGGCAGGGCTGAGGGAGGGTTTTTAAATTCATCTCTACAGTTCTGAACGAGGCTGATTTGTAGCGAGGAGGAAGGCGCCACTGTGACCTTGATGTATCAACGGCTCGCATGTTTTCACACACAGAGCGCTACAAGGACAGCGGCGCCCGATCTGTCGACTCTCAGATATGTTTCCTGACAGCGTGAAAGAAGCCTCAGCGCACCATGTTTCCTGTCTGACAGACGTCTGACTGGAGACGTGTGGAGGTGCTTCTCTTACCGTGTGCGAGGGAACTCCCATTTGGGGTCGGAGGGCAGCTCCAGCTCCGAGACGTTGGCGAGCATCGGGCCGTCGCTGGATGACAGGCGGGCGATCCGGACCAGCGGGGTGTTGGAGTTCATGGAGGAGTTGGAATCCAAGGACACCTGCTTGGGTGCAAAAACAAACTGTTATAGACTCTGAAAAGGACGGAGTGATGAGTGTCTAAAGAAGGCGACAGAGGGAGGACGTCTAACGTGACCTTTAACCCTAACCCAACACTGAAGGTTTTAACACAGCGTCTCACACCTACCAGAAACTACAACACTTAAGGATTCAAATGTCGCATCGTCTCACATTTAGAGACAGTGTGAGACGATGCGACAGTGAGATCCCATTTCCTGCTCCTGGTGGAAAATATGGCACCAAACTCCCTTTAAGAAATACAACATTAAGAATTCCTTACCAAAACACATAACTGTAGAAACACCAGATAAAAGGCGTCACGTGTCGACAGTGTTCTTGTTAATTCGGCATCAATATAATCCATAAAGATAAACTGTGTTTAATACAAACTTTACATTTTGGATTTTGTCGCCTCGACTCTTTGAGCCTCCGTTGGAGAGAAGAACTGTTTTAAACATTCAGATTAATCAGAGCTGATTGAAGGATCAGACACAGACTCTTGCTCACTTCAGAGAACTGAGACTTGTTCTGGCTTTTCCCGGGTGACCCCTCCATCTTTACTGTCGACCGGGTTTGCTGCTTCCTGGTTGGTGCTGCAGAGAGCGCTGCTATTGGCTGTTTCACAATGATCACGTCACTGATCTTCAGTATTGCCAAGAGCCAAGACTTATTCACTGTTGAATCAACAATGATTTCTCAATGTTGTTCCATAAACTTTAAATGTTGTTTAAAAAATTGTTTCGATGTTGAAACAGATCTTTCTGAAATTTCAATGTTCAGTTATAAGAATTTTGTTAACCTTTTCACAACCATCAGAATTAAACGTTAGAACAACAGCCGACATTATTTCAACCACATTTCAACGTTGGAGGTCGGTCGTGTGTCAGCTGGGTCATATTAAACATGTTTAATTTTGTGGTGAAGTCGCGATGAGAAAAAGACTTCAGGCAGCTCCGACTGAGTTTTACCACCACGTTACATCAAGGGGTCGAGATCACGAGAGCCAACGACCGACTGAGGCCAGACTCTCAGGATTTTATTGCAACACTGGAAATTTAACTACCGACTTTACTCTGAGTTCTTACCTTGATCGAGAAGTTAGAATTTAATCTTCGACTTAGAGAGAAGAAAACTAAAAGCTTCATCAGTGAGAGTGATGTTTAACTTGCTTAAATCATCATCATTCACACAGTTCTCACTTTACATTAAAATATGTTTTGTAATTATCTTCTTTCAGTCACAAGTGTTGAAGAGTCTCAGAGAAACTAAACTCACCTCACATCACTGGCAGAAACATTTTTCACGTGTTAGTCTGATTAGACATGTTAAAGACGAGGCTGACGACTGTAAAACTGTAAATATAATGAATCATCTGTGACTGAATGTTGAAGCTCTGGTTTGTACAACGAGCTGAACAATTCACACATGAACACAAATAATCCATTTCTGGGATTTTTGGACTTGTTGATGTAAAAAGGTTAAGGACGGCGTCAGTGATTGAACGACCTCACGATACGACACACTGCAGCATCACACATCTCAGGAGTGATGTCAGCGCTCTCTGAGAAACAGGCGGGCCGGTGACACCAGCAGTGACTTTAACAAACAGCCGGCTTGTGGCTGTGTGCAGGAGGAAGCAGGCGGTAACAAAGACGAATGAAGGAGGGAGCAGAGGTGGGCGCTCGCGTGGCGAGGTGGGACGGACGTCTCTATCCATCAGCGGGCTCCATTTCCAGACTGGCGGTCGTGCCGCTGAGCCCGCAGGCTCGACATCCTCCCACCCACCATTTATCTGAGCGCCAGGGGAGCTGACGGCTCCGACCCGGCCTCTGATGAATCTGTTTGTGTCAGAGTCGCCGGCTCGGCCCCTTCAGGTGGGGTCCTCAAACAAAAATGGCCACTTAACAGACTTCCCTCCTGAACATCTCCTCTGGAGCAAAATGAGAAAAATGCTGAGAAGCTTAAAAAAAAAAAAGAAACGGCCTCGACCACAATTTCAGAGGCATGAAAAGTAATATCTGATAGAACATGCCAGGGGCTTTATGGGAGATTTACTCAGAGTTATGAAAAAGAAAGGAGAGAACCTGGAGATTAGCTTTATAAAAACCAAGCAAAGATTACAGAAAAATGCAATAAGACCTCTCCCTGCACGACCTTATAAGAGCATGAAGGTAAAAGATTTAGGCGCCACAATTAGAGCATCGTTCAGACGAGCAGCGTTCCTCCTGATTTAACCCAACAAGGCTGCTTTTATGTAACCAGGACTAATTATGAAAATACATCATTGTACAACCATTCAGGCTAAATCCTGCCTTTGGTTTCCAGAGTCATGAGTTTGTTCTCCAGGAACTGAATTATGACCGTCGTCAGGAAGAGTTTTCCTTTCTAAAAGTGCATCTTTCTGTATTTTGAGCAGCACAACCCTTCAATTATGGAGCTGGGAATCTGGAGCTGGCTCTGAGCGACCACACAGCGGCTGCAGGAGTCCAGCAGGGCGGGGCAGGACGCACACACTCATCTGCATTTTACACATCATCTTTACATCCACAGAGCCGTCACAGGATGAACAGAGTGACACTGCTCTGCTCTGCTCTGCTCAGAGACGTTTTGAGACAGAGGGGTAACAAGAACAGAAGCAGAGCTCAGGAGCTGCGATCGAAGTCTTTTCACTGAACAGACGAGGATTTCAATTAGTGAGCAGAGGGAGAGCCTGCAGACAGATCTCTGGCCTGACCTGCTCTGAGCTTTTCTCCTGACGTGGACGCGTCTGATTCTCATTTCTGTTTTGACTCCGACTCGTCCTCATCGAACCGCTGATGGATGTTGACTCAACTCTTCTCTCCTGACTGTCAGCAGAGCACAACCCTGCTGAACAGTCTCACTGAAAAACATCTTTTCTACCACTCAAACCAGAACTCACACTATGAGTGAAATTGATTTCTTTATCTGGCAAACACACATGTAAAGGGACAGTTCACCCCAGAATCAAAGAGAAACACATTTCTCCTCTTATTTGTAGTGCTACATGTCAGTCTGGATAGTTGTGGTGTTGGAGATATCGGCCGTACAGATGTCCGCCTTCTCTCCAGAATAGTGCAACCAGTGCATCTATAGCACTGAGCTCACTGAGCCGGTATCAAGTCTATTCATGATAATACAGCAGAGTCCTGAGCTCAAATTATAACCAACCCCAACCTAATCAAGAAGTGTTTGTTTCCATATCTTAATACTCAGCCGACACATGTGAGAACGTTATCAATCTCCTCATCTTAAACTCTGTAAGAAAGCAAATACACAAATTTCCCAAAGTGTAGAACTTTTCTTTTCATCCTTGAGATTCAGTTTATTTCCTGTTTTGGTTCGGAGCACATTTGATTCATCTCGTCCTGCTCTGTTTTCTGTTTGAACTCTGTCTTGGATCTGACTCGGACTCGACGGAGGTGCGTCTTGAACGTGGTGGCTGAGAGATGATGAGGTGAAGAGCTGTGCGGGCTGCAGGGTGCAGGCTGCAGGCTGACGCAGCTGCTCCACTTTATGTTTCTCTCCCAACAGTTGAGGGGCGAGTGTGCGTTACACAGAGTGAAATCTAAAACTCACACTGACAGTCACAGGAGAGCATAAATATCCCTGAGCTGAACCTGCTCCAAGATAAATGTGAACACATGTCAGCAGTGTGATGCCTTCCAGCGTCCAAGCGACGTCATCAAAACAGCAGGACACACAGACGCACAATAACCTTGGCTACTGATTCACACTGTGTGAGTCTCGTCCTGCGAGCAGCTCGTCTCTGAACGTTACAGACAGATATCGTAAATAAAAACTCCTCTGCAGGTTCCTGTCTCTGTGGCTCTGATGCAGATAAATGACTCTGTTTTTCCACGACGCTCTGACACTCAGGGAGCTTCCCTCTCTTAACATCCTTACTGCTTTCTGCATTGTTGAGGCTGTTTTTCAAAATTATTCTGCTGCAGTTTAGTTTGGAGAAAAAAAGTTTCTGATATGTCGTGTTTTTATTAAGACAATGTGGGATTTTTCTCCCAAACTCACTGTGTCTGGAATTCACCCTGGAAATTCAGTGTTTTCCCAGGAAACTCAGCGATATCTCTGAAGCCAACTAAGTGCTGAACAGTTGTGGCAACAGTAGCTCACAGATTTCCAGGGTTGAGAAAAGAACTTCGATTAGGGTTGCAACTGTATGAGATTTTCATGCTACATTACCGTCTCAGAAAATACTGCGGTAAATGGTATTACACAATTATTATTATCAGTTACAATGATCCTTAAAGAAATGACAACAGATTGTTTTGAAAAATAAAATAAAATAAAGGCGAGATTTTCCGTCAAGTTGCAGTTTTTGTCAACACCATAGATGAGCAAATGTACACAATATTATAACTGTCAATTTTATACTGCTGCAACCACAGTGATGATCAAATTATGTCATTATAGGAGTACAGAGTGCCGATTTACGCTAAATCTATCAGTGCCAACTGTCGGTACATGAAAGCACATCTGGGCTGCAAAGTGCCCTGCAGCCCGGAAGACAGCAACAGAGCTCATCGGCCAGCAACAGAGCTCATCAGTCAGCAACAGAGCTCATCAGTCAGCAACAGAGCTCATCAGTCAGCAACAGAGCTCATCGGCCAGCAACAGAGCTCATCGGCCACGCCATCAGCTGCTCCATCAACCGCTCCATCTGTGCAGCGCTGATCTGCTGCAAAACCTTTGCATCTGGATCATTTTCTTTTCTACATTATTTTAGCAACCGTATGGTTTCACTGTTCGACCTGCAGATGACAAGCGATTAGCTCTTTTCTCTCCATTGTGGGAGATTTATGTTTTTGCTGTCTGATAATGTTTGTGTTTGTGTCTGGATGATACTTCTGTGTTGTGCGTTTGGATGATGGATGACAAGGGGTTAACACACCAGAGTGTTTTCTAGCATTTCATGAGATATTTTAATTCAGCTTTGTGGAAAAAATAAAGTCAGATTGCTCCATAATTCAAACTCCATCATGTTGGACCAAAGTTTTCTGCCCTGAGCTAACAGCTGACCAGACAGAGAGAGAAAGAGGGAAAAGTGTTGATACGAATCTTGTATCTACTTTCTGTTACCTGTCTCTTGAGGGGGAACTTTGACAGTTTCTGCACGGGCGGCGTGGGCAGCGTCTTCTGCGTCGTCATCCTCATACGACAAAGGACGACGATGACCACGGCGAGGATGAAGAGCACGCAGCCCGTCACGTAGATGAGGATATCAGCGTAGTAATCCTCCTTCTCTGGGCTCACTGCTTTGGGAGGAGGAGGGACGTCAGTCAAAATACAACATATCATTAATTCATAATTTATTTTCACATCAGATCTCAGCAGAAATATTTCTTCTGAATAATTAAACACAAATGTTGCTTTGCTCAGCGCCACATTTCACCCCAGCAGATTCTTTTCTTTGGAAGAACGTCTATAAATCAGAAACAGATCAGGAAGTAATCAGCTTGTAGTTTTATCCTGCAGCAGGTAATTGCACCTGTGATATGCTGCTCCCCAGGGAGGTAATTATTGTGTTGAACACCCAACACAAAAAAGTTTTTAAATTGCCTCGTAGCCTTGAGACATTTAAACAGACGATCTGCTCTGATTAAAAAGCCTCTTTCTTTCAATGGAGGCTGGAGTGCACATTCGGCTTGTGCGATTACACAGAAGCAGCGCATTTAAAAGGTGTTAACAAGTGGCAATCTGCGATAATGTACGATAATTAGGTTTGAAAATGAGCGTCAGAGGTCGCGGCACTCAGCAAAACAAACACAGTACAGTAACAGTCACAGTTTGATGGAGGTCACGGAGGACGTGGACGACAGAGAGAGAAGAGGAATATACCTGGAAGCACCGTCAGCCAGGCAGAGTGATAAGAATAGCCGATAGAGTTTCCTGCCAGACAAGTGTACTCGCCCGCATCCTCAAAAGACACATTGGTCAAGGAGAGCACCTCTAGCTCCTTATCTGTGGTGTTAATACCTGCCGTCTGTGGAGGATGAGAGGGGGAACAGAAGGAGGAGGGAGGACAGAAAGAGGAGAGATATCATGAGCCCAAAGCTTCTTAAAGGAAACACCAAATACACCCTTGAGGAAAGGACAGGAGTGAGGATATGAAGGAGTCAGCGGTAGTGTTTTCTTCTGCTGACAGCAGCTCCACCACCACCACCTGAAAACACCCAAGCAGCACCGTCACCACGCTGCGACAGAAGCCTGCTGGTTCAATCTCAAACCACAAGTTGTCACACTGCAACACACCTTCGTCTTATCAAGTCTTTCAAACCTGTTACGTCCTGAAAGTGAAAAAGTCTGACATGACAGTGAGATTAATTTACAGGGGACAGATTCTGCTCATTCTCAGGTTGTACTTTTGGTTTCTACCTGAACATGTTTTCATGATTTAATGTTCAGAAAACAAATTACTTTCCTCAAACTGTCGGACCGCCTGTTTTCACAAGGCACTCTGTTTTAGTACCCGTCTCTTTAAAACTCCTCCTTTTTTTGCCTACTCCTACCCTACTGTGCTGTGATTGGCTATTACTACTCACTCTGATTGGCTAGTGCATCAATGGTTAGTACTTGCCAATCACAGCACAGCAGTGTGGGACTAGGCTAGCTAATAACAAGCTTTGGAAAAAAACCCACGTCATTGCAGCCGTGGGAGCGACTGTAACAGAGGCTAGCTGCACTTTCTACCGTTACAAATCATCAGTCAAAGCTTCTAAACCAAAATCTTTACAAACGGTCATGTTCCAGCAGGAATGTGATCCAAAATCTGGGAGAAATTAACATTGGCAACCAAGATGACATGTTTCCCTGACGTTAGCATGTGGCCACATGTAGCAGTGTATGTACACTTGCGGTGTGATGTAATGAGCCTGGAGCAGATGACAGTATAAAGACATCCTTCACAAGCTGACTTTTAATTTTACATAAGTTTATTTCATTATTTGAAACTTTGGCCTCGTTTACTATCAACGTCTATCATTATTACGACATATATATGACAGAAAATTAGCACAGTAGGTCCCCAGTAATCAGTTTCAAATCAGCCTGTTTCAAGAATTTGCTCGATTAAAGTACGGCAGTCTGGTTTATTTTGTCTTGAAGATACTGCATTTATGTAGAATTAAACTAAAAATATTCTCACTGCAAAGTCAGATTTTATCACTTGTTTTGAAAGACCAGGACTCTGGCGCTCAGTTCGAGATAAAACTTGATAAGACGCACGTTTTTGCAGCACAACATGTGAGTTTGAATTAAACCAGTGTGAAATTTACCTGACACCAAAGCAAAGCAGATCCCTTCACCAGAAATGATGGCACCTTGCTGGTGTGCCGACAACATCAAATGTGGACAACGGGAAACTTTCGTACTGTTTTGGACATTTCAAAAGCTTTTGATGCTGTTAATTATAATATCTGAGCATCACACTTGGAGTTTAGGATGTTGTTCTAAAATGTTTCTTGGCTGTAGTATAGTAGTAGTAGAAGTAGAAGTATTTTTTTCTAGGAGTACCTCAAGGATCTATCCTGGGTCCACTGCCTTTTTTTAAATAACTGGGGTACCTCAAGGATCTATCCTGGGTCCACTGCCTTTTTTTTTAAATAACTGGGGTGCCTCAAGGATCTATTCTGGGCCCACTGTTTTTAAGAAAAATAAATTCTAATGGACATGTTAATGGTTCTTAAAGATCTTCTACCTTTTCACATGAAGAGTTTAGTTCACTAATACAAGTTTTATTGAAACACATTTTTCAGTTGTTTGAGCCGAACAAACTTTTATTCAGTGTCAGTCAGTCAAAGACACAGACTTTATAAAACCCCACAGATTCAGCATGATTGCTTCTAAATAACCTTGAAATTGCTCAAAAAAGAGCACCAGTGAAGTTGAGGCTTTTCCTCTTTGACTAATGGCTGATATGATGACCAGTGGGGGAGTTTCAAACCCAGTGTCTGATGTGGCTTGGTGGGGGGGTGGGCGACTCTCATTCCCGGGGCCTCAGTAATGAACAGTGACATCCAGACCGAGTCATGAATCAGAGTCCTGCTGCATGCTTTCATATAAAAGCACATTAATACAGCTGGAGAATGCACTCCCAGGCAAATCAATACTGCTGTGTGTGTGTGTGTGTGTGTGTGTGTGTGAGACGGTGGATTGTGGGAGGGTGAGGCTTTTGAAGTTGTCGCAGTAATTAAAGGTGTGATATTGTGTTTGTTATCGATCGGGGAGGAAGACAAAGTGGCACTGGGCGTTAAAATGGATGATAGCTACGAGCTAACAGAGTGTGAGCATTTAAACTCAGCAGAGGAATATCTTTGTGTGTGTGTGTGTGTGTGTGTGTGTGTGTGTGTGTGTGTGGTCCTATTAGAAAGCCAGTGAGCTGATCAAACCCACAACCAGGAGGAGCCCCGCAGAGAGGATGAGGAAGAGGAGACACAGCAGAGGATCAGATGAAGGTGGCTGCGACCTGGAGCTCAGGATTTACCTGCTTTGTGTACCTTTAGCCAGAAAGCGTTTTCCGACTTGCCTACAAAGTTTGTGGCACGACACCAGTACTTCCCAGCATGCCTCTCTGTCACGTTGTACAGTTTCAACTTACTGTGGGCCTCAGTGTGTTTACTGACAACACTCTGTGGAGGGAACAGTGAGACGCACAGTGAGGCCGTTACAGCCACTTCCTGTTACAACACATGTTCACAACATACATGCAAACACACACACACAAATACACTGCAAACATTTTACATTTGTGTTTGAGTCAACAAATGAGACGCAACTTGTTAAACAGTGACCTTTAAAGGAGCAGATTATTTCTCAACTCAGCTAGCTGTTTCCAGGTTTTCATGCTAAGCTAAGCTAACGATAGCTCCAGCTATAATAACTGTCAGTCGCAGGAAGTGAAGCATCACATTTACTCTGTTCAAGGTGCTCAAGTCATATTTCAAATAAACTGTATTTATAAGAGATCTCGACAGCTTTCCTTCATGTCACACACCTGGAGAATTTTCTTGTGCTGCAGACGTCGCCGTATTTTGTCGTGCACTGTGATTGGTAGTGTTACTGGTCTCTGTGTGTTCAGCTCTCTGGACTTCAGTAGCTTCTAAAGTCCAGTTCAGACCAAAGATTCACAACGAGACGAGTAGAAACTACTTACAATGCTCCGGTCTTCAACATGGTAATGCTGACGGTGTAGATGAATAAGTCAAGTTAAACTCAGTGGAGTGGGCGGAGTCAAAGGTCTGGACCCAAGAAACCTCGAATACCTCGTACAAACCCGATATATAAATGCAGAACTTATACTTGTAACTGATTACTTTGACACAGGCCGACAAGTGTTGGTAATTTAAATGGAAACACACACACACACACACACACACACACACACACGCAGTGAAGCAGGCTGTCTGTGAGATTAAACCTGTAGGATCATAAACACACACACACACACACACACACACACACACACACACACACACACACACACACGTACGTTTCATACACACAGTAACACAAACTGTCTATCTGTAGATTAAAGGCATTACAGTACGTCAATCATCCTAAAGTGTGTGTGTGCTGCGTGCATAAACACTCACACACACACATACACACACACACACACACACACACACACACACACACACACACTGGCTGTGACGGCTCTCCAGCAGAGAAACTGCGGATGAATAATTAAACGGGCAAAGCACATAAAGGAGAAAACATATCATGTTTTATGGCGCTTAATGAACATCCAGGGCTCGGCTCCAGACGCCTGCCCTCCCTCCCCTCCCCCCCACGCCACAGCGACTCGCTCATCGTTAACTTTTTTTTTTCCAGGCATCAAAAGAGCGATTCAGGCATTTCTTAAAAAAAGAAATCTTGCATGACCCCCCCCCCCCCAGCTGTGTTTAACTCCTACAGTTTATATACCACACATGAGATGTCACAGAGGCTGAAGGAACTGTGGTAGGGCCACAGACACGCACACACACACACACACACACACACACACATCTCTGTAAATACTGTTTCAATTATGTGGTAGTCGAAAATAGAGCGTGGAGCCGCGGTCTGGGCTGACAGGCTTTTTTCTCCCCCCTCTTCTCTTTCTGTTGGCCCGTCTCTCTCCTACTCTCCCTCCCTCCTTAATCTCTCCATCTTACTCCTTTTTCTCTCTGACTGTCACCTCCTCCTCCTCCTCCTCCTCCTCCTCCTCCTCTCCCTCTGTATCTGACACACACCTCGTTACTGAAATCTGCTGGAACGTTCACAGATTGGCCTCGTGTTTCACTCTTCAGTCCAACAGATCGAGAAACACTTCTGTGACACCTCCAACAACAGTATGAGATTCTCACGGTGTGATGATAAACATCTCACGGTATCACAGAGTCTTATTTGAACAAATGTTTTATTACTATGACTGAAACCTGAAACCATTGTGTTGCTGGAAGTCTGTGTAAAAAAACTCAAAATAAAGCTGAGCTATTTTCAGTATCGTAGATAAACAAATGTACGCTGTATGATAATCTTTATATCACCTTGTCACCTGCTTATCTCTGCAGCCCCCCAGTGCAGTTACATTAATGTGAGAGCTACAGCATGCAAAGGGTTAAATAATCAGAGGGAGACATTAAAGGGGCGTCTCGTTCTCTCTTCTTGTAATAAATTATTTAATTATCACTCGTTACGCACAAAGAAAAAAACATTGTTTCAGGCAGTGTGACGAATCATCAGATGCTGGGAATGAGCCACTTTTAAAGTTAGTTCAACATTTAATCAGTGAACCTACAGCTGCAGGGAGGCTTTTATTTCACCTTCATGTCCGGTACTGATGCTGTACCAACACTGTGTGTGGACGCTTACCCTGCGCTGTAACCTGACGAGCACCTCCTCACATATGTGACAACACGCTGCAGCGACGCAGACCTGCAAACTGTTTCCCTCAGTGGAAACAAAGATTTTATTTACTTTATTTCACGGCTAAGGAACAATAAGTTAAAGTCCTGTGTGTGATTTATCCTGTAAAGTAAAGTCCACTAGCTGCCAGGCTAATTCATACAACTTGATCTGTCGCAATAATTAGGTTTGGACAGTTGTTTTGTCAGTGAGCTGTAATGGAGCTGAAGTTACCTTTGTTAAATGTTGCTGTTGTCCCTGGCTTCATATGAGCAGAGGAAAACTCTGCTAGCTGCTAGGCTAATGTATACAATGTAAAATGCCTTAGGCTTGTGCTAATAATGTTAGCATGTTGTATTTGTGGGGAAAATGTGTCCAGATAAAGACAAGTGTTTGTGTCTGTGAAGCTTGTGAGTTAACTGAGCTGAATTGTGTCCTTTATTTTAAACCTGTTTTACGTGTTTGTTGAATCACTGCACAGAAACACAACAGGAAGGTTGCTGTGATACACTGGCGTTAAGGTTTACTGTGTCACAAGGTACGGAGTCCACAAAAAACCCCAAAAACATTTAGTTAAAAGAACCAGAATTTATTAAACTAAGATTGACTCAGTGTGTGAGTCAGTTATGAAAGCCATGCAGGGACGTGTGTCAGGTGTACTGCAGAGGTGCTGATGCAGGGTGGACGTCTGCTGTACGGACGGAGAGTGAAAACATGAGGCAGCTCTTACAGGCTGGAGGCCCAGGTGAGATTCATCAAGGTAACGACCCTCACATGTCAGGTGACTGCCTGATGAGCATGAACACCCTCCGTCACAAAGCTGATGCACATTTGATTTTCTATGATATTATTTTGGGAGACTTTTTACACAAACTTCATTAACAAAATGTTTCAGTAATAAAAGGTTTGTTCATCAACAGTACTCTGTTGTCTCTCCTGTGAGGATCATTCTCACCGATGATGATATAAATTCTGTCAAACTGTGAAACCACAATATTTTCTGAGGTGGTTATCAAATCGTAAAGAATCTCATACTGCTGCAGCCCTGCTCAACACAGAGTCACAGTAACTCTGACGCCAACTAGTGTTTTGAAGTGTATTAATGAGGTAACAATCTTCTTATCTCGCTCGGGACTAAAAAGAAAGACATTTGCACTGTTCAGCAAAATCCTAATAAATCCACTCTAATCATCAGACCTTCAGTTTCCCAGATTCTTACTTTGATGCCAACTGATGATGGTTAAAAATAAATTCTATTTTCTGTCCAACACATGATGAAAAGAAGAGATTATCAGGCTGGTAAGAGGATCCATCAGTGAGGCGCTGAGTGTTCACAAAGGTTATTAATTAAATCTTTAAGTGTAAAATAATCCATCATATCACTACTGCAGAGGAAGAGCTGAGACCCTCCTCTTCCTCTGCATCATCATTATATTACAACTGACTGCTGAATACAGTCGACCTCAGTCTGAAATCCATCACTCCAACACACACACACACACACACACACACACACACACACACACACACACACACAGAGCTGCAGCGCTCCATGTGTCACTCTTCTTCTTCTTCTTTTGTTCACTCTCACTTTCTGTCTCTTCTGTCGTTTTAATTTCTCCCCCCCCCGCCCCCTCGCTCTATCCCTCCCTCCATCTTTACCCACCGCTCCGTCACACACTCTCTCCCTCCCTGCTGACTTTGCCCTTCCTTGTGTTCCTCCACTCATTTTTTCCATGGCTTTTTTGGGTGCCTCTTCCCTCTTTCCTCTCTCCTCCTCCTCCTCAAACCACGCGACGCAGCACATCTGACGGCAGCGGCGGTTAACAGAGCCCCGTCTCTCTGCCTGCGTTGCCGCCACCACGGCAGTTAACTTAGTCCAAACCAGATGTTTGTTTTATTCCCTCGCTCTCGAGAGAGAGGCAGAAAAAAGAAAAGGGAGAGGCCAAATAAGAAAGCAAAAGGCCTTCTTGGCTTTTTTCGATGGGAGTCTTCCTCTCTTCACCCCAAATTTATATATAAAAAAAGAAAACAGTCCTCTCAGTGGGTTAGGGTGTTGTCCTCCTCGCTGAGGAATGCTGTCGACTCTATTCCTGAACGCCATCGCTGCCTGGAGAGGTGATGAGACCTCCACCAGTTATTCTATAACCCTCCTGAGACCATCTGACGCCTTCACCACGCTGTTTATCTAACACACACACACACACACACACACACACACACACACACAGGGAGCACCTGCAGATGCAAATGCAGCTCAGGTACACTCATTCTTTCACAGTCTTGCATGTTACCTGATGTATAATTGAAGAGTTCATTCCAGAACAAGTGAACAGGGCCATTCAGCAACAAGACGGATCATCAGCCAATCAAAGTTGGACCGCCGCCGCTGCTGCTGCAGCACATACGAACTCCAAATGTCCAAACTGTGACCTTTAAGGTGGATTTATGCTTTTATCAGCGCGCTACTGTCTCATATAGTTGTGTTTGTTTTGTCTGCTGGCATTTTCTTTCCTCTCTCTGCCCTTTTTCTAATCTGACACAAAGTCAGAACGAAGTCCAGCATGTTTGAAATTCAATAAGTAAAGTTCAGGAGCAGATGCAGACACCTCGGGGCTGTGCACGCTGATCGCATCAGCTGTTGGAGGTAATCATTAAAATAATCTGCTCTATCTGCAGTCAAGCCACACAAACAATCCTCAATATAAACCTTCACGTCGTTATCACAAAGTGAAAGAGTTGAACTCAAACTGATGACAGGTCCGTCTGTGGGTAAAATCCTAAATTAATAATAAATCAGTCTCTGTGAAGCTTTCACAGCGAGACAGAACAAAACAAGATCTGTCTTATCTTACATATGACGCAGAGGACACAGCAGCAGAAGTTCATTCATCGATTAAGTGATTTCACACGTATGACGCGAGTCACACAAAATATTCTAGCATTCAAACTCGTGGGAGTGACACAGCGTGAATATGTGCATTGTGTTAAGAGTGAATGCGTGTGTGTGAAGTGCTGAATGTACGACAGGATAAATGAGACTTTGATGGTGCAGCAGGAGTTCTGTGTAACTTCAGATGATCAAGAATGTAAGATATTGTTCTAGATTCTCTGTTAACGGTGCAAGAAAAACACAGTTTCTTTACAAATCCAAGGCACCTCACACACAGGGAGTCACTTCTATACAAATGGTGATTAATGTGAGTGAAATACTTCTTTAATAATAATTTAATGTCATGTAATCCTCCTTCAGGAGCTGCCAGTCATTGTTGAGGCTGACACTGGAATTAAGAGCCTCCTTAATCAGCTCCTGTCAGAGCCAATGTGGTGCTGAGGCCACGTCTGAGACCAGAAGCCTGGACTGTGATGTACAGAGATGTTATTGGGTTAATGAGCGACCCTCTCTGTATGCTGCAGTGTGAGGGGGGGGGGGGGGCAGGTGAGTCTGTTCTCTGCTCATAATGAAGGTGTAGTGTTCGATAAAATGAGCTCGTCAATTTTCCGCTGCAGTGAGAAGAGCCGTCGGCCCCTCGGACCCACCGACTGTAAAAACTCATTAACCCAGACACCTCGCAGAGAATCATTCGCAGCGAGACGATCTCGGGCTGAAATCGACTCCCGGCTGCTGAAACATCACAGACATCAAACAGCAACACCCACCTTCAGGATGTCCACGTAGGGGGCGCCGTCGGCGCCGTAGCGGCTGCCGTTGACCTCGATGTGTTTGAGCCACTGGATGTGCGGCTGGGCGTCGCTGTAAACCTTACAGTGGAACTCCACGTCGCTGCCCACCACCACCGTCTGATTGGCTGGCAGGCCGGCCTGGAGGATGGGCCTGTGGGGGGAGCGCTCTGAAAGAGACAGCGTGGAGTCGTTAGCATGGGTCATAGAACAATCTTTGTAACATGGACGACTCAGGTGTGTGTTAACTTGTTCAGAGTTCACACAGAAGCTGAGGTGAGTGAATCCTGTTTACCCAGAACATCCAGCTGGTAGGTGTGGGAGATGGCGCCGTACTTGTTCTGCACCACACAGGTGTAGTTCCCCCGGTCTGATGGCACGGCGCTCTCCATCACCAGACTCCACTGCTGGTGTCTCAGCTGGAGGGAGCACAGAGAGGAGGAGGAGGAGGAGGAGGAGGAAGAGGAGGAGGAGGAGGAGGAGGAGAGAACAGTCAGGATATGTTATTTCAACCTGTCCAAGATTGTGAGGATACTGAACCTATTTTCAAGGATCATATTTCAGCCTCTCACATTGTTTTCATGTTTTCCAATAAGAAACCCATATTCGTTCATATCCCACGTATTTTGAGAGGCTGCGATCATGTGACCAATGCGCAGTGACAAGGAGGCAGGAAGTGCTTGTACGGAGGCAGGTTGGGGAGGTGGTGGATGGGAGTCATGTGTTCAGATCTGTGTGAACTTTGAGTCATGTTAAGGTTCGTCCTCACCATGTTTCTGTTCCTAAATCAACCTCTGTGACTTTACGTTAAAGACATAACGTCACTGATGAGGCACAAATATGAAGGATATCATACAAACTGTTGTACATGCACTTTTCTTGGGATACCCTACGAACCGTTCAGTGAGAACAGGCGTCATATTGTCAGTGTATCTCCACTGATGAGCAGACTTGTGTGTTCTGTGTCTCCTCCCTGACTTTGTAGGTTTGTAGGTGGAACTCTCTTTTTGATTTCCTCAGCAGCAGTTTGTTGAGTTTGAGTAGCGAGATGTGGAACTGATCAATGTGTGGTCAGATCGATCAGAGCTGATCGATGGGTTAGAGGAGCAGCTGCTGCAGAGGTGAGTCAACTTTTACATCTGAACCACAGGATGCACAGATACCATGAGAACACGGCCAGTTTAATCTACAGCTGGCTGGAAAATTGATGGACAGCAGTAAAATAAGAGCGCTGCTGTTCTAAGTTAAAGACTGTTGTGTTCCTATATGAATTAAGAATTGGTGCAGTTTCACTTCCTGCTGCTCCGTCTGTGCACAGAGTTGCTCTGAGCTCTGAGACTGTGGTGCTCTGAATAACCAAACTGTATCTATACTCCAACAGCGCTCCCAGTGAGCGGTCAAGTACAAAATAACTGAGCGTGTGTTTATCCTTTAGAACAATACAAGAACAATGTGTGAAGATTCACTGAACAGATGCAGATGAAACACTGTTCATTAAATGACACAGCTGAAACAGAGACTGACGCCTCGTTCACTAACAAACGAGCGCTGTGTCCTCTCCAGTCGTCCTCTCCAGCAGCAGATCTCTTCCCTCGCTCCTTCCTTTGATGTCTCTGGCCTGAACCATCACAGAGCGGCCGGCGAGGTGAAACAGAGCGAGCTGTGTGCAGAGTGTGTTTACTGGAGGTGCAGCCCCTCTGAACAAACATTTAAACTGCTAATACCACTTTAACCTCTTTGTATTAATTGCAGGCTGGTTGATGAAGAGCAGACGTGATGAAGAGAAACCATCACTGACACTTGATGGGTACCAGTTGTGTTTGCCCGCAGCATGACGTCCAGCTGGGATCAAAGGAATGATCAGGTGTGTGCTGCACACTCTGGGTCAAATGTTGAACTGTACTTTGTTGAGATGCAGGATTGTTGCACAACAGTGATGGATTTGACTCAGCGTGCCACAGAGCTCCAGATGTTTCAGCAATCATTGCAACTAATTGATTATTTTCATAAGAGGGAGCTGAGCAAAGACTCTTGAAATCATTTTCTTCTCCGTCTGCACTCGGCACAGGCTGGCTTCTTTTTTTGCACCTCTGAAATTGGCTTCAGGGTGCCAGTCAGGAGCGATCCGTCCCCGCAGAGTCCAAGGCTACATTTTGCGCAGTAATTTAAAGCATGTGTGTGTGGACGGCAGCGGCAGACAGATACTAAGTTGACAGATTCAGAAGCTGCTCAGAGGCAGAGTGAGTGGAGCGGCGCAGCACGGTGAGGCGAGAACAGAGAACCTGCTACGCATCGATAGGCAGAGTCTCCACGGGCCAAGAAGGACGACCTCCGCAGCTTAAGTGGAAACATGCGGCGCAGACGCCGACGCTGTGCTCACTGCTGCGAGACAAGCGTGGAGTGAACTCCTGCGAGAGAGGTCAGAATTACTAAAGACGGGAGTGAGTGATGTCAACAAAGAGCCTTTTTCAGGGTGGAACACTTAACATCACCTGCGTAGGAAAATGTGCCGACCCGGAGAGGGCTTAGTGTTTTCACAAACGTTTAACCCCACGCGTGCAGGTAGGAGGCCAGCCATTCACAGGACGTATATATTAGTAGGTCGAGGATCTCCTCCCCTCCTCCTCCTCCTCCTCCTCCTCCCCTCCTCCCTCTGTCTCACAGTATACACTCCTTGACTCTGTCTTGGAGGCGCATGCGGAAAATAATGTAACAGTGTAAATATTATGCCTGTGTGTGCTTTCTGCAGTTGCGTGGTAACATAGAGCAGCAGCCCGCTCTACGCTGGCAAATGGCTCCACCCCGTCTACCCCTCTCAGAGCCGGGGAGTCAAACTCAAGTCAATGGCTGCTCTCATGAGCAGATGAGTGACGCCTTCTGCTGCGGTCGCCGAGCTCTGAGCTCCGAGGAGAAGGAGGAGGAGGAGGAGGAGGAGGAGGAGGAGGGAAAAGAAAGAAAGAAGTGGCAACTCATGAGGAGGGAAGCTAAAAGGTGGTAAAATACGAGCTGAAGTCGCAGCTCAGAGGCCAAGACCACCAACAGAACCAGAACGAGGCTGCGATCTCAGTTATGATTTTATTTCAGTCTCCATTTCATAAAGAGACCTCATTTGATCACAACATAAAGTCAGCGAGGGCTCCGTGCTTCTGCTGAGCTACTCAGACGTTTAATGCTTCTGATGCCATGACATCATTCAGTGTTACTTTCTTTCTTCATTTGTTCGGTCAGAAATCTACTCGCCCTCTGAACAGTTGTTAACAGTTATCAAACTACAACAAAGACTAAAGGTAACTGTCATGGAAACTGATCCTGTTTCTTCCTCCTTGTTCTCAAACTTGTGTTAAAGTGTGTGATACAGAGCTGGAGTTTCACCCACATCCAACACATTTGTGTGTCAGCTCGCACACTTTACCTCAGCCCGTCGCCATTTTCTCATGAGTGTTGATGGCTACTGTGCATGAATTATTATATTATTATATTATTGTATTACTGTATGGAATGACTCCACGCTCAGTAATCTTACACTTCCTGTTTTGACTCTACAGCCTAACCAGGGTCAGAGGCTGCAAGTTAGCCATGACTACAAACCTGTCTGCAGCTTTGTATTTTACATATGAAGCAGTGTTTTATGCATCTGTCCTCGTCAAATATACAAGTCAATAAATAAATGTGTTACTCTAAACAGAGAAGGAAGTGAGATGGCTCACTGCTTAGATACTTCCATCGTCAGGAAGAAAAAACATTTGTTGATTTGTTTTTGCCCCATCGAGTGACTGAGTTGCTGAATGTATGAGCCCAACGTGGGATTTTAATGGCCCAGTTGGCAAACAGGTAATCCTTATTGTTTTTACCTGACAGCTTCAGTTACTGCAGATTCTGATTATGTTCAGTTTGAAATGTTCGTGGCTGCTGTCAAAGAAAATGACGCATGTTTCCACTCTGAAAATCCCAGCGAAGTTTCAGCTCAATAAAAGCTGTAATTATGATGTAATCTGTGGACGAGCGTGTAATCCTTTAATTTAATCTGTCGGCATGAAAATCAAACCAAACTGCAGATACCAGATTCAAACTGGGCTGATTTTAGTCTTATGTTTTATCTACGTATTTGAGGATTGTGATAATTTCACTATTTGATATTTTTTATTCAAATGAAAGTTTAAAAAGAACAAACTCTACGACACTTTGCCCCTCAGTGTCAATGAAGTATTTCTGATTATCAAATCTTCACAATAACTATTTTTTAAATATTTTTTTGATGGTTTGCATCTAATATTTGTTTATTTTTATTAATTTAAAAATGAGATTATGTCACTTTTAAAAGAGGAAAATTTAACAACTTTTGCTTTCAAATGAAAAGTTGATTTATAAACAATAAAGAAATACTCCTGACCAACTGTATTCACTCAGACACTTTGCTGTTACAGATAGAGCTGGTTGACATGGCCCTAAAATAATATCAGGATATTTTTGTGATAATGATATTCTTGACTATATGATGAATTACTAAAGAAAATTATTATTAATATAAGAAGATAGAACTGTAACAAATGCTGCTTCAAATCCTCAGTAAAAACTAAAATGATCTCTCATTTCTTTAGTTTGTGAACAACAACAGTAACTCAGAGTCAGATTCTGTTACAATATTAATACTTCAACTAAATCACATTTAAACAAATGTCCCCTGGATCTATAAATATATAAATCATCTCTGACCATCAGGCTGTAACCTGAGACAGAATCACTGTGCTGCTGCCAGAGGAGCCGCTGAATGAGTTCCCTCTGAGCCGACGCCACACTTTATTCCACGCTACTGAAGCTCCTCCTCTTTTTGGAACCACCAACAAGTCCATCATCATCTCGCTTTTCAGACATGCTTGTTGTTGCCGTGGGTAACAGTATGACAGCAATATGTCAACAAGTCAATGGATATTTCATAAGATATTAAAGATGATACCAGTGTTATCATGAACGAGATGATATGACACATCTGTAGTTACAGCTCAACTTGGTTGTATGACAGTGGTGGCTGATAGTTAATGTGAAGCCAATCTGAACTGTGACCTCCTAACTGTCACTTCTAGGAACTTTCAGCAGAAGTTACATCGACTTAATTGTGGACTTTAATGCCACCGTTGTTACAGCTGCTTCGAGTGTGAATACATGCAACAAACACTCAAACTGAATCTCCTGTTCTTTGTTAATTATTAACTCTGAGTGACGTTTCCTCTTTAAGTCTCGTCTGTCTGTCTCTCGGCACATTTAATTATTTTCCTCCTACATGCGGCTGCTGTTATGAGCGTGTTACTCTGGCTAACCTCTGGTGAACCTGCAGCATTAGTCCCCAAACGTGATAATCCCATCCATTCCAATCATGCCAGATTCCAAACAGAATTAAATTATTAAGGAGCTTACGTTCGAGTCATACGAGGCTTTAAAGGTTTTAGGGCTTTGGCTGTGGACCTACAGAAGGGCAGCAGCCATGGGAATGGACAGGCAGCTTCACACTGCAAAAAGTGTGCGTCCAACAGAGACGTTAACGTCTTTATATAGAGGAGAGAGACGAGAGGAGGAGGTTTGGATTGGTGCTGAACTGAGACAAATAAAGTTATCAGCTTTATTCTGAGATATTTTTGCCGGCCTGACGGAGCCTGCCGTGGAGCACAGCGAGGTGACCTCACTCTATTGGCTGATTCTTCACCTCTTTAATCAAATCATAAACCGCCAGCTTAACGGCTTCATAAAGAGAGAGACAGACATTTCTTGCAGTGTAGCAGTTGTCTGAGAAAACACAGGAAGCTCTGCTCCCTTTATAGTCCAAACCCTCCGTCTTCACCTCACAAAATAGCCCTGTCAGAACCAGCGGGGCCAGTTACCAGAATTTATGACTGTGTCAGAGCCGAGCAGTGGCCCGGATCTGTGCTACCGTCTAATTTGACCTACAGAGAAAGCGGAAATAGATAGATGCGGCCCCGAGGGCTCGCTATTAAAGCTGGCAGAGTCTGTGGCTCTGTTGCCTGAGTTTGGCTCTGCGTGCCGCTGCATCAACATCCAGGACACGACTGTGAAATTGGAAGTTTGAGAGTTCAGAGGAGAAAAACATGGGTGAGAATCTGTCTTTGACTCCCTGGTGCATTTGGGTGAAACGACAGGGGGGAAAGGTGAAGGAGCGCGGGTGGACTAAATTAAAAAGAGTCCAAAAATAATCTTGCAAAGTGCAGAAATTCCTGCGCGGCCTACAGAGACTCACAACCCGGGCTGTGTTAAAGTCCGGCCTGGAAAAACACGGATTTAAAGTGCTTAAAGTCTTAAAAAGTAACAGTGTGGAGCCACTTCAGGAGCCGGCCCTGGAAACCTGTCAAAACAGGGATTGAACAATCAGTTAAGAGCCGAGCGAGCTGCACTAAACCAAACACAATAATTACATTGTCAACTTTTGTCCTGCTTGTGCCGCCGCAGTTTAGCATGAACACAATAAAACCCCTTCCACCATATGTGGCGACACACAACAGCATTGGCTGTGGCTGTCAAAGACTCAGGGCGCCTCAATGGGCCGGCGACACGCCCATCTCTCCCCACCTCCATCTGATGGCTCAATAGAGGGGTGAACTTTGACCTTCAGGCCCTGCCCCTCCACGGCAGAGGAGGCTCAGAGCGCCACAGTTGTCTGGGAAGGCGGAACAATGCTCCGGCACGTCGCCCTGCTGGAATTTCATTTTCCATTTTACAAATGAGCCACACATCCTATTTACCGTTTCATTTAGTTTCAACAGACGCAGCGTTTAGTTCTCTGTGTCGCATCTCAATAGACGGACACAGCGCTCATCACGTCGAGCTGAATGTGTGAACGACCTGCAGCGTGCTCAACAAACTGAGATTATAAATCAGGTCTGTCTGATGTGTGCTTTAAAGAGGGATTATTATACGATATCAGAAACTCAGACGAGTCGACACCAACACCAGTCAAATTCCACAATTCTTAATTTTAACACCACAGTAAAAAACAAATCCTCTGAACTTCAACATCCACTCCTTTAATAAAAACACTACATTAAATTATTTTCCAAATGTTTTTCAACTCCTGGCGACCAGAAAAAAATGGCTGACGTGCAGCACTCAGCGAACAAGAAGACGTTTTTCACAGGAGAAGACGCTCGGCACACGCCACGCTGCTGGTGTTTGTAGCAGAGTGCAAACACGTGGTGCTCCAACATACGCCGGCCTCAGGAATAATACGCTTCTCTTTCTCTTGAGTCGAGGAGTTCTTTTGTCATTTTACCACAGACGAGAACATGTGCAGGCGTTTCTGCATCTCTTAGGTTTGAAAGAACGCACCAAAGAGGTGCTGAGGAAAAACAAAAAAAACAAATTTTGCCGTACCGAGGTGTCGATTCTCGTTACATCTCTACTGCAAATATTAACACCATTGAACTGTAGTTGTTGAGAAATTATTTTCCTGACACTCTGTTCTCTCTTTAAAAACTACAGTTAGTCAGTAAACATTAAAACTACAAACCAGACTAATAAATTATTTCCAGCAGCTCCTGAATGCAGCATGACGAACACCAGCACTTTCTCAACACTGCTGTAAGAAAAGTCCTTCACAAAAATAAAACCCACAAAGAAAATACACCCGAGTGTGAGACACGTTCTGTAGGAGGTGAACCTGACGTGTGTGTGTGTGTGTGTGTACATCTCCTCATATCTGACAGAAACAAATGATATTTCAGGCCCGTACAGACGATGAAACCTGCTGTCAGAGTGGAACAAAGCTGAACACGCAGCGTCCTGTGAAAGGCCTCTCTGAAGCACTCCACTGTGAAGACAGGAGGTATTTTAGTGGGCGGGTAATGGACCTTAATGGTCCCTCAGTCACTAACTTTCTCTCACATTCATCTCACGGCACTTAGACTAAATGACAAACTGTGCCGAGTGGAGAGGACTGCATTGTGCTGATCACGGATCAGTAAGCAAGTCAGTTACAGTCTCACACACACACACACACACACACACACACACACACACACACACGTGCTGGCAGCCCTGAGAGACGGCTGACAGAATCGTCCCATCAGCCGTCCAAACCTTAAAAATCCGACACGGTTGCGATTCATTCAGCTGAAATTAAGCACGGCTGTCGGATCAGAAATGATCTTGTCATGTGAAAGCGGACAGCAGAGGAAGACGCTTCACCTTGAGGACCTGCTGCAGGAATAGAGTCTTTAGAAGGCCATTGTCAGGCTGTCAGGACTCAGGGTGCCTCCTCACCCCTCACCCCTCACCCACCACCCACCTACCCCGACCCTGCACCATGAACTCATCACAGGCACATGTGAGGTGGGCTGACCAGGGCGCTGACACGGACACACTGAATGCACCACAGAAACTCTGTCTGTCTGTTACGTGTCTGTCTGTCTGTTACGTGTCTGTCTGTCTGTTACGTGTCTGTCTGTCTGCACAGTGACGATTCAATCTGCAGCCAGTCTGTTAATAACATCTGTTGTTCAGTCTTCTTCCGTCTGCTCCTTATAAATCTAAATAAAGTGAATATCCACAGTGTGTCAGCTTCTTCAAACTAAAACTAAAGATCATCTCGTTAACAACAAATGATGCATTTAATGTCTCCTGCAGCCACGGCACACTGAGGGTATATATTATATATCAAAATATCATGAAGGTGCTGAGCAGCATCACAAACACCAGAAAAAAATATCAACATTGTACATTTCTGTAAACCACAGACATCTGTATCATGAAGCAGATAAACTTTATGTGTCTTTACATTTCAGCCATGCTGTGGCTAAACTGTGCCGCAACCTTTACTATTAAAATTAAAATATTAAAAGAGGCGGCCAACAACAGGAGAAAAAACAAATCAGCCTGGAGCCACAACACATATCTGAATAACAGTAACAGCCTGTTGAGCCTGAATGAGCTCATTAGGTCTAAAGGAGCAGTCACTGTTTTGGCTCCTCTGCAGCGGCTTATTCATAATTATTTAGGACTTTAACTTTGCAGCACTGAAGACGAAAGCAAATGAATCTGTTCACACATTATTAGATCCTCTGTGTTCCTCCAAGACTTTCCCTTGTTTGGATGTGGAATCCACAGATAGAGAGACTTCAGGTGAACAGCCGAAGACAGAATGAGCCTTAGTGAGACAAACCAACCACCACTGAAGTTGTGTCAGCAGGTAGCAGACCTGTTACACACATTATAGTTGATGAAACGTTAAAACATTGTTTAATTGGACAGTTGTAGACTGCAGTAATCACTTCAGGCGTACAACAGTGACAAACAGAAATCTGCATGTTAGAAAATAACCATCATTCATTTCCATATCATGAGATTATCATGAGACATGAGCTTGTTTTCTCTAGTAGTTGTTGTATAGTATGTTGTGTTTGTTGCATTCTGGTCAGGTCTCTCTTGTAAAAGACATTTTCAATCTCACTGAGACTTCCTGGTTAAATAAAGGTAAAGACAAGACGGAAAAGACAGGAGAAATAAAATCATATTTTGGCTTCAAATTTCTGCTTTTCTTGGCACTCTCCAGCCTGAAAACACAGCGATGTCTCGGCACTATCACCTGGCTGGAAAAACAGTGACAGGATGCTAAAATACACCGACATCAAGGGGCTAAACAGGCGCCAGGAACACAACGATGGGTCGCTCTAACAGTTGTCTGCAGCTTAGCAGGCGTCTCCCCCTCCACCATCCCCTCCACCTCCTGATGACAAAGTCAGCTCTGATTCTACCTCACTTTAGAAACACTGATATGATTCATATGAATCGTACAAATATATAACGTATATCTGTGGTGTGCAGAAAGGTTTTCTTGTGGCGAGTGGGCGGAGCATTAACCACTGTGACTGACGGGACAAAGAGAAGAAACATCTGCAGAAACCTCTCAGGAATAAAGAACAAAGAACGGAGACAGCACAGTGTTTGACTGACAGGTGATCTCTGGGAAATGCAGTGCACAGACACCTACAACAGTCACAGCGTGGCAGCAGCATCTGAAGATAACCGTGTTAAAAAATTAGGCGACAAGATAAATGTATTAAAATCATCACTCAGGTTAACTGGAGACAATGTGACGTGATTCACAGATGATCTTCAGGACGTCACTTTAAAAAGAAAAGACGTCACTGATGAGTTTTGTATTCATGTTTTAAACGGTTTAGCACAGCGGATTGTTCGGGAGGAGGAGGAGGAGGAGGAGGAGGAGGAGGTTAGCAGAGGTTTTGACATGAGGATGGGTGAAGCTGTTACCCCTGACCCCTCTGAAGCCAGGCCGTGTCACAGGCTTGTCTGTCAGCCAGCAGCCTGATTCTATAGAGGATGACCTCTGTGTTCACCTCCCTCAAGGCCAACAGCGGCCACATGGTGACGGGCTAACTGGATTTGAAAACTGCCCCGGGACACGACGGAGGGAGGAGGAGGAGGAGGAGGAGTGTGATAAGATCCTGATAAAGACACAGAGAGGAACGTCTCAATAACCATCTCACACCTCCATCACTGACAGGCGTAATAAACACGCCGATGCAGTAACACGTGACTTTAACATGTTCATTCTGATGAAGACACACAACATCCAGTAAAGTTTAAATCAAGTTTAAGAGTTTAAAGAACAAAGTTAAATGAAGTTCACTGAAAGTAAATTAACAGGGTGAGCTCTGCGCGGAGAGATAAGGGAAGTGCTTTTCTTTCTGTGATTGAGGTGAATCCGACCTCTGACCCACTGAAGACACAAAATGAAGACGAGTTAAAGCAGAATCTCACTGAGACGTCTCTGCAGCACAAAGTTGTGAGTGCTTTTGAAAGTGGTGCGACATGAGCAGAGACAACAGAGACAAAGGGCTTTGGCAAAAAGCCTACAACTACCAGAATGCACTGCAACGCACCAGAGCAATAAATGCCTCAGAACAGACTCAGAAACAGAATCTTGGTTCATATTTTATCAGCGCTGCTTAGCTTTACTGTTTGATCTCAGTTTGAGTGACATTTTGCAGGTGAAGACCAGGGGCCCCTCACACTATGGGGCCCCTCACACTATGGGGCCCCTGGGCCTGAGCCAGGTGGGCCTGTTCAGTCTTGTATAAACCTGCCAGAATCAGAATCAATTTAACCACCAGGCTGAACCTATCACGTCCTGTCTGATCAGACACCTAAACACATCACTGCACCACGAGAGTCCTCAGCTCTGTCAGCGTGGGTGGCCACAGTGGGAACAAACCCCACAGCAGTGTCTGGAGCCAAACTGGACCCGCTGAGCTACACAGAGCGGAAAATGTCCAGGAATTTGTGTGTGTGGCTCGGTGACAAGTCGCTGTCACAGCTCCACTGACACAACACAGTCCAAGGCCAACAGGACATCACATATGTGGATCCTCAGCTATACATATCAGCTGCTAATTATACACTCAACATCCCACAGGAGAGTGTTAACGCTCGGCTGCTGCTGCACACACACTACGCACTGCACACTCCACATTGAGACCCCGACATTAAGATCTTAACATGGCCTCGGTCACCACGGAAACATCTCTATACTAACATCTTTAACGTCCCATCGTTGGGTCGAGGTCATATATGTGTTGAGCAGACGCTGTGACGGTCAGTGTGGGATCAACCTGATGCAACAACACTCACACACTTTATCAGCACAGATCCTGACGCTCTCTAAACATGCTGAGAGTCACTGCTGCAGAGCGTCCTGAGGGCTGCTGACAGGTGTGTGTGAGTGTGTGTGTGTGTGTGTGTGTGTGTGTGTGTGTGTGTGACAGAGGGAGGGAGACAACTGCTGTTGGTCTGCTGGGAGCAGATGTTGGAGATCTCTGTAAACTGTTAATAGCTGCAGGATCTCATTACATTTAACTCTTTAGATGCCAGAGCTCCACTGGGGAGAGGAGAGCGGCTCTCAGCTCCTCGCTGCTGCTGCTGCTGCAGCGCCACACACTAACTCTGCTCCGGCCACGTCCACACAGACAGCCTTTCATTTTAACACCATCTATGTACACACGAGCTTTTCAGAAATACTCTCCGTCCATACGAACCACATATGTTCCTAATGACTAATTTATCTGATGTTTAAACACAAGTTTAAAGTTGTCGACTCGTATGAAAGTATGAAAACACTCAGAAACAGTAAAAACTGAGCACAACTTCATCTCTGAGGTTAAATATTGTCTGCAGAAGAACACTGTGCACATTATCAGAGCCGATTAAATCATTAATCACATTTTCTAACAACAAAATGTTTTTTTAAATGCTGCTGAAACACGAGACGACAGCTCACGACATAAAAGTTCACTTTTATCAAAACTAAACTTCTTTAGAAAAAGAAACGTGTCTGATTATTATTATTATTATTATTATTATTAGCTGTTGTTGTTGGTCATCTTCCATGTGTGAGGTTTTGTGTATTTGGCCTGATAACATTTCTGTGTTGTGCTGATGGATGACGAGGGGTTAACATCCTGGCATGTTGGGTTCGTTATTGGTTAACGGATTAATCCCCTGATTATGGGTCATGTAGATGTGCAGACATGAAAATAAAATATCAGTAGTAAGGCTGGTATATTCCTGGTGCCAACTAGTGAGGGGAGCAACGGGTAATCAACTAGTCGACTAACTGCACACATCCCTCATACACACACGCCTGAAAACACACGTCACATGACCATCATGTAAACTGAGCACGTGATGTGTGTTCTGCTGTAAACAAGACTCAGATTGTCGACTCTCAGGAAACACTACAAGGATGGCAAAAAGTGAGAGCAGAGATTTCTCAGCTCAGACGGATGACGAGGTGGAACGGTTACTGAAAGTGACACACGAGGAGGACTGAGCGACTGAGAACAGACTGGGAGTCAGTGCAAAGCAAATCTGGTGACAGATCAGAGTGATGCTGAGAGCATTATCCATCACAGAGGAAGTCATGGTGACCCACACAAGACGGATACAGTCACTCAGGTGTGTAGACCTGACTTTAATGTTTCGGTTTGACAGGTTGAGGTTGATAAGAGCCAAACAGGAAGAGAACCTGGAGGTCTGTGCATCATTTTCAAAAGTCTCCATCTCCACCCGTCCACACTGAAACACAGCAGACAGCTCTGGAGTTTTCAAACTCATATAAACTCTTATAAAACAATGGTCTGCACAAAACAAAGGGCCTCACCTCCTCTCTACGGAGGAGACACACACAATGTGGGGAGGTTTTACGTCTCCTTGTAGTTGTTTTTGTGTCATAATGTAGTCATTTGGGTCTTTCTGAGATATTTTGGGTCATTTTTGGTTGTTTTGTTTAGTTTGCAGTGATTGTGTGTCTCCTTGTGGTTGTTTGGAGTCTCTTCCTGGTCTGTATGTGTTCATCTTAAAGACATTTTGTAAGTTAAGACCGGGGGGGGCCTTCAGTAATCCATCCGTGATGTTAGGTGGAGTTGGAGTGATGTGGACGCTGTAAATGTAGCAGTAGTTGTGCCTTTTAAATTGAAAACGTTTTAGTGAGGATGCAGCCTCAGAGATGCAGTTTTAGTGTCACAAGAAAACAAAAACAAAAATTCTCTCCTCATCATCACTTTACTGAGGATGAAGGATGGAGTGAGGACGAAGGACAGGCGGAGGGAGAGTGAGACACAGGACAGAGGGATTGTGGAAGATTTTACATCTCTGGGCATCGTTTTAGAATTTCTACGTCATTAAATTTGAGTTTATTTTGAAGCAAACACACATTTTGACTGTTTGAATTCCGATGTTGTGACCACACTGAGTTTGTCCTTTAATCCTACAGCTCAGGGCCATTAAAGCAACACTAAAGTAAACCAAGCGCTGTTACTTTAAGCAGTGCCATTCCACATGAGAGCCAGTGTTTAGAGTCCGTCCCATGACAAACTGAGCACAGCAGCTGTTTGCTGCACTGCATTACTGTCAACATTCAGCTAGCACGCGAGCACGCATGTATGTGTGTGTGTGTGTGTGTGTGTGTGTGTGCCACCCTGCTCTCAGCACAGCAGCTCGACCCTACACTTTTATTTCAGTCAGTTTATCCGAGGCTCAGAGCGGCCGCATCCTGCCGGAGGCGTCCGGCCCGGCGCCGTGTTTTCTGACCTTTATTCACCGTGAGAAGGTTCACGGAGCGTGAGCGCTCTTTCAGCACTCTGCTTCACACCCGTCCACTTATAGACGCTCACACCAGGGAGCATCGCAGCACTCCCACTCCTCCACTGATGGACACACAGCAGGATTAACATACCTTGCTATAAGGCACTGTGATGGAGGCTGAAGGTGGGCGGAGCCTCGCCTCCTGCTGACAGGGTGTTTTTTTGGAGCTGGTGTGAGGAAGTGAATCTTTAAATGACAGTGCCCTTTAGGTGTCAACATGTGGGCTCACCTTGATGCCTCCCATCCTCTGCTCTCCCTTGAACTCTTTGCCGTTCTTCAGCCAGTGGATGGTCGGCGTCGGGTTTCCGGACGCGGCGCAGCGGAACTTGACGGTGTTGGCGGCAGGAACGGCCAGAAGCTTCTTGTCCATCCGGTCAGGCCTGGTCCAGTATGGAGCCTCTGTGGGGGGGACAGACAGAACAGGGTGTCAGGTCAGTCATGGAAAACTACAGGTCCCAAGTCATCTGAAATATGAGTATCGAGTCATTTGTAAAGACTCTTAAAATCACTGAGTCATTTCTAATTTGTTTGTTTACTTGCTTTTTTGTAAACTGTACATCTCTGAAACTTTCTGTGACTCCTTAGTCTGGAACTGTGTTTAATTCTGCAGTCTTTGTTTTTATCTTTTTCTTTCTATGTATGATTGTTGTTTATCAGGGGAGGTGTCTTCATGAGCCATGTTTGGCTTCTGACCTCTCCGGCACAATGTTTTTATTCCTGTATTTTCTACACTCCTGTGCAAATAAATAAATAAACTAAAATAAATGAATAAACTAAAATAAATGAATAAGTCAAGTCTCAAATCATTTGAGATGAGAAGTCCGAGTCAAGTCTTGAGTCAGTTGACACAACTTTATATCAATGCTTAAGTCACTCGAGACCATCTGTCGGATAACATCCTCCTCCTCGTCTTCATCATCCACCTGAATGTGACTATCTGACCTGCTGAAAGTAACGACACTGCTGCAGATAAAGTTATGTGTGCTGCAGGTTACGTCACATTTTCTTTAGTGTTTCTTGATCAAACACGCAGAATATCTGTTCCAATAAACTTTGAGGACAGGTGAACGTTTCGGGGTCAGTGTGTAAACATGAGACACAACGAAAGGTCCTAATTATTTTTAAACGTGCAACAAACAGACCTTCAGACCCTCATGAGCCTCAGGAACAACCTCTCAGGTGACAAAGGATTTCAAATGAGTTCTTGTCTGTCCTGTAGCTGAGACCAGGTTCTTTAACTGACTTTGGTTCAGTGATTGAAGCAGGTTGAACCCTGAGACTTAAAGTTTTTATCTTCAGGTCTCAGGTCTGATCTGTGTGACTCGACTGTGCCAACATGCACCACTCTCTGATCCACACAGATGAGCCCTTAGTTTTCCATTTTCTGGTAAATTCTCTTAGATCATAGACGTTTGGGGAAAGACCCTGCAGGAACTCATAGTTACATGTTTGAGTAATAGTTTAAAGATGGCGCAGACGTTACAACTTGCTCCTCTGCCCTGTCTTCAGATTGGTCCATGTTGGATGAGTTATGAACACATGTGCAGCTGTGGTTTCACTGGAGGTCTTCCCTCACCGCTCCCAGAAACAACACACACACTACCTGCACACAGTTCTCTGCCCTGCCGTCCCCACAGAAGCTGCTGCGCTCAACGTGCACAGTCGCTGTAAAACACAGTTTGACGCACGTTGAAAGGACACAAACGGGTGTGTGAAGCGTCACGAGGACCAAACAAAGCTCATCATCTCCGTCCCCCTCGATAACAATGGCAGAGTTCATTTGAATCGTGCGATCCTGAGAGAGTGGAAACCTGTCAGGGCGATTTATTGAGTTGTATTGAGAAGACGGAGGACAAAGAGGGTGTAGCCAGTCAGAGAGGCCTATTGTTCCTGCTGTGTGGGTGTGGAGGCTGAGAGCACTGAGGCATGGCTCGCTCTGTGTGTGTGTGTAAGTGTGTGTGTGTGTGTGTGTGTGTGTGTCCAGGACAAAAGCTGGGGAGGTGGCTGACCGGTCATCAGATGTCTTTTTTACTTTCTAAATGCAGGAGGAGACAGAGGAGCTAATTACCATCTCAATGTCTGCGCTTGTGTGTGTTCATGTGTGTGTTCATGTGTGTGTGTGTGTGTTATCAGACTCGGGTCAAACAACAGTTAACTCTCACCCTCGAGCACCACACAGGTGTGTTTCAGGTCAGCTCAGGTGACACAGGTGTCATCATCAGTGGAGATGCACCACTCAGTCTCAGATCTGATTCTGTGCTCGTCAAATTAACATGCAGCACGATGATGGTTCACACAGCGGCACAGACGGTGTCTGACTGTTGCTGCAACCTGTTTTAATTTCCAGCTTTAGTTTAGTTTACTTTAGTTTAGCAGGATCCCCATAATGCATTGCAGCAGCTATTCTGAGGTCCAAAGCACCTTTACATTTGTGACAGTGCACAAAACGTATATATAACATTTAACCAAATAACCAGACTAAAACAGTGACACAGACAAACAACAGCTCCTGGTCACATAATCATTAGACAGAAGCTTTTCATGACATCATTTGGGGCTAAACTTTGCTCCAGTTTGCACTGGGAAGTTCCAGTCAGAAGTTTGAACTGAAGTCAGATTTCTGATTCAGAAAGTGGGAGGAGCTTCACCAACCCCGACCTCTACGTCCAACAGACAGACAGACAGACAGACAGACAGACAGACAGACAGATGCTTTTATACACAAACAAAGACACAGAAAACAAGTGTAAGAATAAACAGTGACAGTCTGGTCCCAGCACTGTGACAGAGAGCTGTTCCTACAGCAGATATGATGGAGGTGCAGCTTTACGCTCCGCATGTTGAAAAGCTGCAGTAATAAACTCTTCATCAGCTCCTCTGTCTCGTTTGTGTCTCGTTAAAACAGTCGTACACAATCCTGTCTTGCATCTATCTGTGGACACGTTGCTGTCGTGATTGTACGCACTGAATACAGCGTAAAGTGTTGTGAAGAAGAACCTGACGAACTGTTGATGCTGACGACATCTTGGTTCCAACTCGTGATGTACTGGAGCACAGGTGTGACGTCACTCACAGCTCAGGGACTCAAAACCAGCAGGTCAGAGTTTAAAAAATTAGAAATCGGAAACAGCAGGTCAGAGGGTTTATTTTGTCTTGTATATTTTTTTGTGGCTCTCTGCCCATATTGTACAGGACAGTCTAAGTGTTGAAGGAGAGACAGAGGGGATGACGTGCAGCAAAGGGCCGCAGGCTGGACTCGAATCTACGGCCGCTGTGTCAAAGACTCTGCCTTCTCATACACGACGCCTTCTCTATAATAATAATAATTTATTTTGCTCTACAATAATAATACACTGGATTTATTTAATGTTTTTCTGGACACTCAAAGACACTTTACAGAGAACAACAAAACAAAAGGAAAAACAAAAATAAAATGATCCATCAGAAGGGAAACACTCAGAGAGGGAAACGAACACAGTGTGAAGAGGCTGTAGGAAGTTTTGAAGACGTGTGTTGGTGTGTGAGGTGTAAACCGCCGGGCGCCACGAAAACAACGACAGGATGGACTTAAAAAAATAAAAATAAAAATTAGAAATCAGAAACAGCAGGTCGGACTTTTTAAAAATGGGAATCTGAATTGGAGGGCGGGACCTTTGAAAAACTGGAAATTGGAAAAATTGCAGTTGGTGTGTGTTTAGATAAAAACCTGTGTGTGACGGGCTCTGATCGTGTGTGTGTGTGTGTGTGTGTGTGTGCGTGCGTGTGTGTGCGTGCCGTGCGTGTGTGTGATAAAGCTTTGGGTGTTCTGATAAATATATATATATATATCTGAGCAGAGGGAGATTCAGTGATGAAAGACGGATCTTCTTAGAAAGCAAACAAACAGAGTGTGTGTGTGTGTGTGTGTGTGTAAATGTGTGTGTGTGTGTGTGTGTTTACAGACCCTAATGGAGCAGCTGAACGCTGCTCCCTGCTTCACTTAGAGACTCCCCAGCTCGCTCCACGTGCAACCACACACACACACACACACACACCGCCTCCACCTTAAAAGGGAAATATCTGTTAGATTTCATGACTCGTGTGTCTCTGCGTCTCCTTGCTCGCGGCGTATTTGGAGCACCACACTGCGCAGCGTGGGACGACCCTCTGAGGAGTCTCAACACATTGTTTTCTTGGCATCATCATCAGCCACACACACACACACACACACACACACATGCTCGGTCAAACAGAAACACACACTGGGTTTTTAAACAGTTTCTGTTTCTCCTGATGTGTGGTCTCTTTCCTCCTCCTCCTCCTCCTCGTCCTCCTCGTGAGGACACCTTGCTTCAGCCACACTGATGTTTTTACCCAGAAATAGACGCCTGTGTGGATCCAGCACGTCTCCATGGTTTTGTCCCACAAACACACTGCGCTGCGTATATTCGCTGACCTTTAGCTGCTAAGTGCTAACCACTGTGTTTCTGCACGAGATCACCTGTCAATCAAACTGAGTGGGCGGAGCTGAAACAGCATCTTTGTGTTTTCTGGCAAATTCATTTTCTATCACATGCCAGTTTTTTGTCTGTTCAAAGCTCATGGCGCTCAGACTAACTGCACCGCTCTTCTTCTTCTTACTCAGTCACCATCACTTCCTGTGCAGCAGAGGAAGTGACCTCACTCAGCAGCTCAGAGTTATCACCAAAACAAGCAGCATGTTTCTTAAAGAAACCTCAGAAATGTGACAATCTGACAATAATTTCTGTTTCTACAGTCTCTGGCTGTGATGAGGAAACAACCTTCTTTAACCCGGTGAGTCCCGTTAAGGTCACTCATCTCTTTTCAGCAGAGACCTGGCCGAGACAGCAGCGTATGAAAAAGTCACAGCCAAACAACGACTCAATAAAAACCATTAAAGATCTTCAGCTTCCTGTCTCACCTCAGCTGGTTCATCAGGAACAGACAACAAGTCTGGAGATCTCAGCCTGTAGCTACAGTCAGAGCTCTGCTCCATCACAGTACAGATGTATGAGGGGAGTTCACCCAGGATGGTTTTACACATGAACAAATACCAGTGACTGAGCCTACGAGAGGTCAAAGATGGCCGACCAGCCCTGGCAGAAAGCGTACAGTGATGAGTGAGGGTGAATCTCAGAGCACAGTGATGTGCAGTATCTGACATGTGCAGATGCATTCATGTACAGCGGATCACTGTGAATCTAGAACCAGTAAAAACGAAGCAGAAGTATGAACTACTATGAAGCACCTCCCCTTTGCTCCACCTCTCATTAGCACTGCACAGTCCCTGAGCTGCTCACTGACGGAGGCCCTCCCTCAGCAACAGAAGAGAACGCAGCCTGTGTCAGTGTGGAGACAGCAGCCAGTTATACTGGGACTGAAGCGTGTTTCTGTTTCACTGTGGAGTCTCCTGCTCTGAACGCTGCACACACACACACACACACACACACACACACGCACACAGGAATCCCATCCCCTGTTTAATTGGCTGGCTGGAATTTCCTCAGCAGAGGGGAGGAGGAGGAGGAGGAGGAGGAGGAGGAGGAGGAGGGGGGCACCAGAGGAGCAGATACCCCTCAGCCCCCCACAGGGACGGGGTCTGGAGATAACCCTGCCCTGCATGATATGCAATCAGCAGAGTGGAAAGTGGTTTAACATGACAACATGTGTGAGCTCAGCAGTTCCAGAGTCACGTCCACCTGTCAGCTGCTGCAGAGGTTAACCCAGGAGGGGAAACTCTGCACACGCCTAAAAATACTGCACTGTACTCCTGTTTGTTTGGTTTACACCTTCACACACACACACACACACACACACACACTGGATATGTTAACTGGAGAGAAGTCTTCTGTAACCAGGCTTCAATATTCAGTCCCACAGCAGGTTGTGCTCACTAATGTTTTCCTATGAAAAGAAGTGCAGCCAAATTCATACATATCCCATTTATTATGGCTGTGATCACGTGACCAATGAGCTGACAGCAGTAAACAAGGAAGCAGTCCTGAGTGCTTGTAAGGAGGCAGGTTGGGGTGCCACAGAAACCTTCTCTTGGAGTCACGTGTTCAGATCTGTGTGAACTTTGAGTCATTTTAAGGTTCGTCCTCACCATGTTTCTCTTCCTGAACCTCTGTAACCGTACGTTAAAAACGTCATTTGTGAGGCGCAAATTGGTGGTACAGCTGCCAGTACTGTGATCAGTTCGTAGGCCCGATCCCACTTCTACCCCTTAAATCTTCCACTTGGTATTGAGTGCCCTTGTTTGTGAGATAACCCTCAATGAGAGAAGTGAGAAATATTAGGGTCGAGATCTTTCCCTAAGAAATGAAACCCTACTTCATGCAAATTGGCGTGGCCAATGTGCAGGCATACGTCACGCGTAGTAGCGACTCAAGATACCGGTATTCAGTCAGGTTTGAAAATGGCGCTTGTGTTGTGGCGTGTGCTATGTTGACTCTTCTGAAATGCTGAAAACAGGAGGCGCCTACAACGTCTTCTAGTTCTGATCGATTTTGTTCGGGTAAGTCGATTTGTTTAAATTTTTTAACGCTGTGTTCAACTGAGTTGCTGATGAGTTTACGCTAGTCCAACCATCTGTTGTTTGTATAGCCTACATTACAATTGTTTTCCAAAACTTGCCGAAGTTGCTGACTTCATAAGGTATTCTGGGAAATTTCATCTGGTGGGTCGGTGCTCGCTTGGAATCTAGGGCAGGTTTTAAGTGTTGGAAACCACTTCCACTGCCTCAGTTCTGTTTTGGGACACCACGAGCCTAAACATGAACGTGCACAACCAAGAGCAAGTGGGTATCTGTAGAGGACGTGTGGCTATTGGGCCCAAAGTCTGAAGCATCCGAACTCTCTGATATTCTTCCTGTTTGAACGTATTATGGGACTTCACAAAATGATTTGACAGCAAATACAAACTGTTTGATTCTCTTTTCAAAGTTCAACAAGACGCCACGAGTGTTCCGAGGGTTCAATCACTGCTGATGAGGAGGAGGAGACGTTTGCAGTCACTTTGTCTGTTAGAAAGTTACAAACATTTGGAGGAAACTTGAAGAACAAAAAGAAGCAAATACTTTTTGGTGGATTGTTTCTTTCCTGACGGGACTTTTTATTTAGGTTTCCTATATGTTCTCATGAATTACTGCACTCACTCAAAGCAGGTAAAATCTGCCCGTGACTGTCAGCGTGTGTTTGTTGCTGCAGATGCTGATTAAACTTTTAAATACTTTCTGTTATTAGAAGAAACAGCGTCAGAGAGTGTGCAGCCGTGCAGCGATCCTGCTGGAGGCCCTCAGAGTCTTTTCTGTTAACAAAACACTCTGATTATATTTTATTTGTGTTTGCACAAAGCGTTGCAGTTACAAGTGTTTCACACACATGAAAACACCCACACACACACACACACACACACACACACACACCCCTGCAGCCTGCTCCTGACTCCTGGCTCTGTGTCGCGGGTCGGAGGAGCGTGACTGTGCGACTCTCTATCAGCCCAACTCCACTGCAGCAGCAATTAGCTGGAGCAGGACACAGTGCGGTGCTGATGGCGGCGGCACAAGGCCCTTCAGGCCCTTCAGACCCTTCAGCGCTCAGACACCGATCTGGGGAAAAGGGGGGGGGGGGGTGTGTCTAATTGTGTAATTGTATAATTTGCCCTCGCTGACGCCTGCGAGCACACAGGCAGATTTCATTACAGATTACACTGGGGCTCTTTGAAGGCACACTGCCCTGGAGGGCCTGCAGGGACTCAAGGCAAACAGAGCCGGAGGAATGGCGGGCGCGGAGCAGCGTAGCGTGGCCCGGCGTCCGGCTCTCTGCTCTCCTGCCAGGGTAAACAAGGAGGCTGCATAGCTCAGGAGCACAGCACAGCACAGATTAGGCTCTGTTAACATTCCTCCCCCGACACACACACTGCCCTTTCACTTCACACAGGCTCTGAGTGTGTACGCCGCTTTCCACGCTGCAGCGCACAAGATACTCACTTTAATAACTCATGTATACGTCGTGTGAGGGCGCAGGGCCGCTCCATCTCTACATGGTTATTTGCTCCTCTCTCAGGTCCACATGGACTCAGTCCCTCCAGGATCTGGTTTTTCTCTGACCTATAATACCTGATGCATTGAAGCCAGTCAATAATTATGTTCTAACTAATGTTGTAAATAAACTGAACTGTGTAGAGAGCCTGATGTTTCTCTGTTTCTTATTCTTGTTTTCTTTCTCTTTCATGCAGGTGTATAATGTGACAGATGGTTCACATGTTGCTGTCAGTTACTGAAAAACACCCCCACAGCTGAGTTACTGTCCCACACCTGTGCACGTGCAATGGGCGGAGCACTATTTAAGATCAGTGATGTAAAAATGGTGTAAAACTCTCCAGCAGGGCGAAACATTAGTATAACCAACAGGTTGTGAAGCTGAGGAAGAGCAGCGTGCAGGACCTTCTTTTCAAGACTTAGGTGATACTTTGCAACACACCTGCGTCTGGATGTGAGAGTATATAAAGTCAACTTGTTGCAGTGAGAATAAAATCACACTGTTTCTGGTTTGTGTTTTTCGCCACATTAACGTTCCCATTAATTGAGCAGATCTGATCAATGTTGCTAAACATGTCGCACGTGTCTGCGTGAGTTCAGTGAGGATCTGCGTAGAGCTGTACCCGCCTCAGAATGATGTCAGTCCAATCAGATTTGCTGTCAAACACAAATATTTGATGATTTGATTCTTCATATAAAGTTTAAAGTCTGAATGGGCTCAGCCTTCAGGGACGTTCAGTGTGACAGCGGTGTTCACAACAGTGGAGGTGCAACATTTTTGCCGACTCCAGACATCAAACAAACCCAGAGCCTGTGTCGTATTAAAGTATCTGTGAGCGTCTCAGCAGCAGAGAGAAGATAATGTTATCTCAGAGCTTCATGGTGCAGACTGTCACCTCCTCTGTGTCTGCAGCTGTCTGTGCCAAAGAGCAGCGTCAAAGTCAAGAGCGCTCACTCTGCAAAAATATCTGGGGACCAGCACGTCCTCAGAGGAATAGTGCACAGCACACTGAGCAGCGAAAAAAAACAACTCCTTGACTTGAAGCTGTCTGAATCAAACCTCCGATTTTAAGAGGCAGCTCTAGTTTTGCAGATCACTGCTACGATTTGCTGAAAAACTTGCGGTAATTGGACAAAAATTTGAGATCATGCAGAATTCGTGGGGAACGGCTGAATTTGTTTTGTTGTGATGTCAACGTCCTGCAGAGGCTGATGACTCTGACACAGCTGATGGCTTTAGGTCTGGAAGCTTGGTCTCAGTTAATAATGACTGAAAGTGACTGAGGATCTATTCCGGCTTTTTAAACCAAATATTTTCACAATGTATTTGACATATTTTAACATGTAACATTCATCTGTAAACCGGGACGACACAGAGACAACAGACATGGCCGCCGTCTCTCTCCTCGAACCAAAACACAGATCCAGTGTCGATCTCACAAACTGCTTGATCATTGATCATTTGTGCGCAGGAATGACTGAGGCTGCTGGGCAGGCGTCTATCTTCTCCGCCTTTTCCCAGAAGGCCGTGGGAGACAGCTGAGCGAGTTGTGGTGGAGAATGAGCTCATGACTGCAGCAGCTTGTCTGTGTGTCTCTCTGTCTGTCCGTCTGAGAACAGTCAGCTGTGGCCAGCAGCATCGTTTCAGCTGGCAGCTCCAGCGCCGCCTCACAGCGACTCAAACCCTCAAAGAGCCGTCTCTCCTCTCACTCTGCAATTTGCTCTGTCTCGCTGTCAGTCAGCGAACGTTCTCTGCCCCTCTCCCTCATTAACAGCCCGCCTCTTTCACCATCTCCACGTCTCCATTACGGCCCTCTCTGCGTGTGGACGCGGATGTTCTTCCGCTCACCGACTGGGACTCTCTGTCTGGCTGCGCGGCTCGTCACATGGCTCCTTCCTGCTGCAGCCGGCTAATTAGCGGTGGCTTAGCGGACATTAAGCAGCGATAGGGGTTTAACGTTTCTGGGCTAATCCCTCTCCTTTTGGCCAGGAAATCGGAGCCTCGTATGTCATGAGGTGGACTTACATCCAGAGATTAAGTCTGGCAGTCTGAGGCTATTTACCGGCATTCAGGATGTCTGCAGTAAGCCGCTGCCGCTGCTGCCACTTCGGCCCATTTAGAAAACACTTGAGGCTTTCACCGCCAGGCGAAGCTGTGCATTCACACACATTCAGGTTTTACTGTGCAGGTGTTAAGCTTATCCGCAGCAACTCTGAGTACAAAGACATCAACAGGAAGCTTTCTGCAGCGCTCCTCTAATCTCTCTGGATAAGAGCTGAACGCCTTCAAGAAGACGGCACTATGAATATAAAGCTAGATTACATTTTGAATTCTCAGTGAGCAAAACGCAGGGATTAAATGCTGAAAGTGAACCAAGACAAAGAATATTAACACACATTCCTGTGCTCATTACATGTCTGAGAGCTTTGCTGCCACTTTAAGAACAAACACAGGCTGTGCGACTGTCGGAGTCATAAACTGAGAGGATTAGGATCAATTAGGAGCCATTAGCTGCTGTGGAACTCTTATTTTTCCAAGCAGCAGTTTTACTAACAGTTGTTACCTGTTTCTGACGGTGTGTCTCTCTCACAGCTCCCTCTGCACGCTGCCATCAGCAACAACTGCCTCATTAAAACACTGATTTCCTTCATGTCAGTGAGGAAATCCTCCGCTTAAAGAAATCACAGCGAGACGGGGAAACAGTGGCTCAACAGAAACCTTTTTATGCTTTAAATAAAGTACAAGTTTCGGCAGCATGCTTTCATTAAAAGTGCTTTTTTAAAATGTATTTTTGAGCATTTGTGCTTTTATTTTGACAGGAAATGAGAGGTCTGTTCTATCAGGGGGTCAGTTTATTAGGTACACCTGGCTAAAACGAATGCGTCAGTACACACTGTGTGATTTTGTCACAGACTAAAGACGACCAGCGGTAAAGAAATGTGGCGATATCTTTGGTGGTCCTACGACACACAGTCAGAGAGGATCAATCAGTGTGATGCTGTCACCACCTACGTCTACTAACCAACCAATAGAAATGCAGCATTCAACGACTTTGGAGTGAGACCGCGTTGTTTCCTCAGACACGACCACGCCCACATCTCCTCCTCCTCTACTTCAGACTTTTTTGAGAGATAAACACCACTGTAGCGAGGGCTTGATTCATGTTTTCATTTTCCTCTGACAGCTACAGCGGCGTAGATGGATGCTGTACACTGATGACGTTTTGTTCTATTGTCAATGGCCGTACGTCGTAGCCTGTGAGTCAGTTGGCGCTGTCATCGTACAGTCTGCAGACACCTAACTTGATGTCGTACCTGAGTTCATCAGATCCATGTGACACAGTGTAGCTGCACTAAACTTATCAGACCGATCAGATCTCTCAGTCTGTGGGAGGATGAACACATCTGTCCTTCATGAAGGTTAAAACGTTCAGTCGTCACATTTTAGTCACAATCTCTGTTTGGCCCTGCGGTCACCTCGCCACTCATTCCTCTGTCCGTGTTCTGATTGTAGTTGGACGACATTAGATTGGGTGAAACATTAATGACGACCATGTGGCGTTGTTTCAGCGAGCGCAGCGTGAGCCGGCGTCACTGTCGCAGCGCTTTACTTTGACTCGAGTGTGACGACACTTGATTTGGTTCGAAGCTTTGTAGCCACGTTTACAAAGAGGCTTTGATTTTGGTCGGGCGTCCGCCTGTCGCTCTGTCACCACAACAGTTCCACATTTCGCCTCTGGCACCAATTCTGTGGAGCAGTGAAGGTGGACTGGGCCTCAGTTCAACATGTGATGGACTGTTTGACTCTGCTGGCATGTTGCTGGCTGCAATAATCTCATCCTGTCGTCGGCCGTCAGAGTTACAAACAGTTACAGATTCAGTGGAGACTTTAACACAACTTAAATCCACCTCAGTGTCTCAGACTGTGCGTCGGCTCTATTGTCTCCTCACTTCACCTCCTCCTCTCCCACTGTATTTCCATCATTTCACTTCCTCTCCTCGTCTGCCTCTGACTGTCTGCGCCTCACCTCCCTGCGTACGCTACAACAAAGGCAGCTCAGTGCTGCGTCTGGCTGGTAGAGAGCGCGCCGAGGGGTGGAGACACTTTCTGTCTCTCTGGAGTCATGCTAGCTGACAGAGCAGGGCGTGTAAAGCCATCCCTCATCGTTCTTTGTTCACCTGCACCTGAACTCGGCACGTCTCCCGATGCCAAAACAGCTCACATCACGGTGGAGCGCAGAGCGGGGCGTTACCAGCCGGGGAGCAGCGCCAGCGTTTGATCTGTGTGATAGTGGCGTTTAGTTTGGTGCACTGGGGAGACGCTTTAATGCGAGCACAGCCAGACAGTGAGCGGTTATGAGAGCCATATAATTCCAATTACAGACATAAAACTCAGATAAATCTAATCAGCTGCATAAATCCAGCCACAGTCACATAAGTGCCAATAAAGGCTTGGCTCCGACAGACACCATCCTTCATCACGGCAACACGTCAAACTCCAAACTGCAGATTAACTGTTGACAACACAAGAAACACTTTGCTCTCTTCACCTGATCAATAAGCTCTGCTGGTGATTCACAGTTTGGGACACAGAATCCATCGAGTTATCGAGCACATGAAGATATGGAGACTTTATCAGGAGTCAGAGGGGCTGTGGTCTGTACATGGACCATGTGCATGTGTGTAAACATGTGCTGATGTGTGTCTGCTTTACATGGATACCACATGTACACATGTTGTTATCTGAGTAAGATGGTCCTTTTTTGGTAGTTATTTATCTCCTCATCTTATCCCTGTATGTTTTTTGTTTCCCTTCTCTTGTCACTCTTTACATGATGCGTCTTAGTCGTCACATGTTGTGCGTCTCCTCCTGCACAGCTACAGAGCACTTCAAGATGCACAGACACAGTATATTCAGGAGGTTTGCAGACGCAGAGCGGCGATGCTGATGGGTGGGTTTACTGATTGATCTGGGCTCAGTTGAGATGAGCTTTGTATATTTAATATCTCAGACTGTTGTTTATTTATCTGTATTAATAGTTAATAATAAGTTTGGGACAGTTGGTGACAATTTCATTTTTTAAATGAGACATGAAGAATGAGAAGGAGGGAGGATTACATCAGTGTACACTTCTTCCTGCTGTTTTTGAACATGTCTGTTGATGTTTTGTTTTAATTTTTGTTTTGCTCGAAATAAAGTCATTCATTCATTCATTCGTTCAGTCATTCATTCATCCATCCTGAGCCAGCCGGGCAGGGGAGGGAAGCATTAGACAATACAGTAATTTTTTTCTCTCTGGAGTTTCAATAACTGTAAAACCTGTAAAACACACAGACGTATATTGATGACGTGTCTGTGTAGATATGATTTATTATTAATACTCTGCAAAGAAACTAAATAAAAATGAAATGATCACAAATAAATAATCACGTGCAGGTGAGTATCAGGTTTTGCCACCTACTATCGAAACTCTTCATCTGTGTTGAAGTTATTTATTCCAGTTAAATCACAGTGCATGTTTTGTTTAAGACACTTGTATTTGACTTTATTCCTGCTGGGTGTCTTTTCTTTGTCAGAAATATATTAAATATGCTGTTTGTACTTGAGTCTATTCAGAAATAATTGTAGTCTCCAATAAAGCAAATAAAAATCACCAGACAGGAAGCAGCGAACCAGGTGGACAGGAAACACGGAGGGGACTGTGGGAGGAGCGAGAACGTGTCTCTGTTCAGTTGTTGTGTGGAGGACGAGGACGAACTGGAGGAGTGAACACATCTTAATTTGTGGAACAGTTCTCGTCTCATTCCTTCTGAAATATCTCCAACAGCGACTGACAGAGAGCCGAGGTGACAGAGTCCAGATGTTTTTATTAAATGCAGTTTATCTTTATGGTTTATATGGCTGCCAAATTAACAAGAACACTGTCGACATGTGATGCCTTTTATCTGGTGTTTCTACACTTATGTGTTTTTGTAAAAAAAATGTTAAATGTCATATTTCTTAAAGGGACTTTGGGTCATATTTTCCACCAGGAGCAGGATGGGAAATCATCTCAGAAGGAATCTAGTTGTAGTCTGTGATCAGTGACGCTGAAGGAGCTGCAGTCAGATAAGGTAATGTGGGTGTCACACATGAAGTCCTCCTCATTCCTCCAAAATTCATACCTTTGCAGAAAAAGTAACTCTAAACCGTGTAAATAAATCTGTATCTTTTATAAATGAATCTGTGTCTTGTCCTGTGTGACCTCTGTGTGACCTCTGTGTGACCTCTCCGAGCAGCCAGCAGCTCGTCTCTGGCTTCACGCAGCAGGCTGCAGCAGGTGCTGCTCATTAAGCTTAACGACGCAGCTCGTGGCGCCTTAATGGAGCTCAGGTTGTATTTTTCACATGAGAATTCCTCAACACATTAACGCTGTGAGTTAAGAACACTGTTGCTAGGTGACAAATGAAACTGGAGGCTGCTTTGTTCTCTCGTTAAAAAATGGAAAGTGATTGTGTTTTTTTTTGTTTCACATTTCATGAAGACGTTCAGGAGACAAAAAAACTGCAAAACTGTATCAGTGAGGTGAAAATAAAAGCCCACATTCAGGGTTCACTTTGACATCTGCAGCTAAAGATCATTGTTGAATATGAAAACTGATTTTAGTTTCCTCCTGTTTCTACTTGTGTTCATTGTTTCTGCTCCAAGAGTTTTATACAAGTGTGTATTCAGAGCTACATCAAATAACTGATCAGTTGTCGACTATTAAAATAATCAACAATTCATTTGATTTTTGATTAGTTTGTTTGAATCTTTTAAGAAAAGCTTCTTAAATATGAATATTGTAATATTTTCTGTATTTTTAACAACAGTACATTTAACATCTTTAACATTTAACATCTTTAACATTTAACATCTTTGAGGACGTCATCTTTTACACTGACTGTCAGTTTTAACTTTTCTCTCACAAACATTTAAACAATTCATCTGGAAAATAACTGATGATGAAAATAACTGTCAGCTGCAGCTCAGGTTGTTTTTACCATGAGCTCATGTTGCTGCTGGTCAACTATCTTTTCTTACATGACATTGTTTAAATAAAAAAAAAAAGGTAGCTAAAAATAATAATGAAGAATTCACCATTTCCATTACCTGCATCTTCTGGATCTTCATCATAATCTTCATCGTCACCAGACGACAGAGAATCTTAAAGAAAAAGACAAACAGTGAAATTAATGGTCAGATTAACGACAAATCTCACAGGTGCAGATGATTTCTGGGGAGACAGCGGACACGTCCCCGTCAGTATTTGACACACGTCTATTTGTCCCCTTCAACAAAAACATTTAAGTAGCAAAGGACTTTTATTTTGAAGACACTGCCGCCATAAATTGATGCAGGAAATGAAGTGTTCAACACCCAACATTTCTGGAGGGAGGAGCCCAAACCCCTCGTTACATACGTGTCCCCGAACATTAAAACTAAACCTGCACTCTGATATTTTGCGTCTGATCTAATCCATCTGGACGTCGTCTTCATTCTTTGACTCGTTGAACTCCGTTAACCATCAGATAACACACAGAGTCCATCTGGTAAAGCTCCACCACTGATCCTGTGCACGACAACAGGAACAAATGCAGCAGGAATTCTGCGCACGTTAAATGCCCGGTGGAGATTAAATGGTGTGTGTTCACCAACAAACGACTGGACACACACAAACACACACACACACACATACACACACACACACACATGCAAAAACAACTCACAGACGCTAACTCTTGCTAACAGTTAGCGTGTCGGATGACGTCTAATTATTGTGCAGACTGGACGCTTTAGCTTCGCTGTATCGCACATTTTCACGGCTGTGTTGTAATTATTTTCAATCTGACCTCCAAGTTTTCTGGTTCAGCTCGGCAGGTCTGTGTAATGAGAGCCAGCTGTTCCCCCGACAACCGCCGTGAGCTCAAACTGCTCCTGGAAGTCCTGGAGGGGAGGGTTTAGTTTCTATGATCTGACACCTCCGTCCTCGGCTCTGCTGCTGTCTGACTCACGCTACCAGCTCTGTCACTGTAAAACTAAAATAAAACTATTGTGTGTGTCCAAATGAAGCTCACAGCAGAACACTGTGAGGGAGTGATGACAGAACGCAGAGAGATCAGAGAAAGCTGAACCTGAATCAGCAAACATTACAACTTCTCCCCTCGACAGTAACAACAAACAGTATTTACTCGATGTATCAGGAGGTCAAAATGTCACTGAAGGATCCACAAACGTTCAGACCTTGTGCCAAGATATTTTTCCTGGGTCAATAATGAACCTTCAGGCTCAGTAAATTCAGCTGCTGAAACGACTTTCAGCTAATATCAGGATCCCATCACACGACTTTTCAAAGACTGCTGATAAAACGTCTCATCATATAACACACTCACAACGTATAACATGAAAAAACTGCAAAGTACACGTTACTCAAAGTGTTAATTACTATAGATGGTCCACAGACACTAGCACCGATGTGGTCCATTGGTTATTTTGCTCCGTACCTCCGAACCTCCAATTAAATGAAGTTAAAATGAAACCAAAGTGCTCGTTGGCGCTCTGAGTGACAGCCGCAGCTGCCCGTGTCAATCGCTCCATCTCCAAATCACAGTTAAAAGTTGTTGTGGGGCAAAGACATGGAAACTTTGGGATTCATAACCCGACACGTGAAATCACAGTCACGTTGTTTTTCAGTGTCACTCATGACGCGTATCACAGCTACGTTACATCAGCAGCTACAGAAAATACATTTGCTGTTATGTCTCATTACGCAGACGATTACTAGAACAATTAATTTCATTACACACAATAAATTTAAAGAGATTTTTTCTAACTCCATGATTTTTCCAGGCCTGGAAAAGGAGGCTGTGGAATTTCATGAATTTTCCAGGTTTTCCATGACCGTGGGAACCCTGGAACATGGTGGGCTCTGTATAGAACCTGCTGTTCGACTTTACAAGAACAAAAATATTTTTGTGAAGTAAAACAAGAAGGATGGACGAACATGGTGAAAACAAGACTCAATTTGAAACAGTGGATTCGCCAGTCAGGATACAACTCCAGGTGAGGAAGTACGGACATTTAATTCACATATTTGTGGACGTTTTAATAATAGTTTTTGAATGTTTTATCAACTTTTTTTTGGACATTTTATCAACAGACACCAAAGGTCTCGTCCACACGTAAGCTACAGGGGGGTGTTTTTCAACATCTAGCTTTTTCTGCATCACAGTTCACTGGAAACAGAGCTTTTGTAAAACTCCGACGATGTTCAGGAACTCTGTTTTCAGTTTTGACATACGTATATAGACCAAACCACTGTTTATATATTTACAATAACTGAGTAGAAAACCCTCGAGTCACGTACATAAAATCAAACGGCGCTGAGCTAACGCTGCCTCAACTGGTTCCTCCTAAAAACCGCCCACCAAAGCCAAAGTGAGTTTCAGTGTACGCTATGGTTAGACCTGTACCTCACAGTCAGACAGCCTTTATCGACGGGGAAATAAAGACGTTATATCAAAGACTCCCTCCACAAAAACATTTTACTGAGCACACACAGAGTTTGTGATTTACTTTGTTTGGAAACAATTATACTATTAATTATCTCCTCCAGGTAGAGACCACATACGCCACTATTTTTGTCTACAGATGATTTCCTGTGAGCTCTTCACGCTGCATCTACAACCTTCTTAACAACACGTCATCATCTTCATCCATCGTGTGCTGCCGATAACTTCCTCCATCCTCTCACATTACAGCCTCCTGATTCCAACATGTGTTCCGTGTGTTTGTACAGTACGAGCCGGCCGCTCTCTGCGCTGGCTGGAAGCCGTCCAGGTGCTAAATCTGATACGGCCTCTACATATCTGACACCTTGCTCAAATATTTGAGCAAAAACACAATAGTCTGTGTGTGTGTGTGGGTTTGTGTGTGTGTGTGTGTGTGTGTGTGTGTGTGTGTGTGTGTGTTAGACGGAGCTGAGGCGCTGTGTTTAAAGTGGAGGCAAAAGAACCGGATACTGCCGCCGCCACACTGTAAGAAATATGACTGCATGTGTAATTTAAACATGAACTGAGTGTTTAAATCAAACAAAATGTCCGACAACACGCCGCCATGAATTTACTTCCTGTGTGGTTTTCCTCCTGAGCTCAGAACAGACGCAGTTATCTCTTCATACTCGTTTAAATTAAAAATAAAAATCAGATTTTGAAGCCAAACATGAGCCGGACAGACGGGCGACTTCTTCCTGTTAAATGCATGATGTGAGGAGTGTGTGTGTGTGTGTGTGTGTGTGTGTGTGTGTGCACGTGTAGTGCCGCAGTCAGGAGGTGATGTGTGGATCCAGGAGGAGAAGCTGTCCACCTCTGATCAGTGCTGGAAAAGGCCATTTTCTCCCAGGCTCACAGCCAAACACATGCATCTGTGTGTGTGTGTGTGTGTGTGTGTGTGAGGAGGTGGGGGGTGAGCTGAGAGGCAGCGAACTCTCTCATTTCTTGCCACCCCATCTGTTTTCAATGATGAAATGTTTGGAGCTAATTGCTTTCTAATTAGTTGTCAATAACAGGCTCAGCTGGTGTCCATGCGTTTTACGGGAAAAAGCCGCCAGACTTTTAAGCTACTGCTCGCTCCTTCCTGACCCCCCCCCCCCCCCACACACACACACACACTCCTATTAGAGCTGTGTTTGCATCACACACTTGTTTAAGACGTTACTCAGCCTCTTGTACGATAATGAATTTCACCTTTGACTGTGCATCAGGAGGAGAATCTGTGTGAGACTTGGCTCGGTGAAAGTCTGCACCGGTGTCATGCTGGACACGTGTGTGTGTGTGTGTGTGTGTGTGTGTGTGTGTGTGTGCAGCTTGGCAGGCGGCTAACGCGGGAGTTGAAACGGAGCGGGAGGAGAAAATAATAGAACTTTCCTCCTGAGCGAAGCTCTGAGTGTTTCTCTATGAGGAGCTGTCATGTCCAGACATCAGTGCTGGAGCTGCTGCTCTGAGTCTCTTGATAGGAGACACTTTGATTCTCAGCTGTCCGTCAGACACCGAGGCAGGTCGGCTTTCTGCGAGAGCTCCACATGGTGCAGCCAAGTGCCTGTTTCTATTGGAGCTCTGTGAGGTGACTCAGGTGTCTTAAAGAATCAGCACGTCTTTGGTGTTAACGCTTATTTAAAGAGAAATGTGCCTGACATATTTTATCCACACTGCATGGAAACATGGACGTGTTTATTTCTTGGTTTGACTACATCAGTACTCATCAGTATATTTATAATTCTCCAGGGTTTTTCCTGCATTAAGAATTATGGTTGGCCGCCTTCGTCCTGCCTCCAGCTCACAGCAAAGCTGTGACATGTCCTCTGAATCCTGTCATTTGTAACAGCACACGTGGCATGACACTGATGTGGTGTCTCTGTATTGTAACTGGCAAAGATGCTGCCAAACCTGCCAAAGGCTTTTACCTGGGCCGATGCAAAGTGTGTACCAGATCTATAAATGCTAAATAAAGCCAGTAAAGTCATCTTTGGTCTCCTTTCCCCGCCGATCAGTGTTCTAATATAGTTTCATATCACCAGCCGGCACTTTTAAAAACCAGCCTACAGGAGTCGCCGTTTGTGAACGCAGCTCTCTGCAGTTTGGTAAAGTTAAAAAGATATTCACAGATTCAAACTTCCCTGATCAATAACTCACAAACAAACTGCTGTTAAACCACAAAAATATTCAGTAACTTCACTCATAAAGTGTTCTTAGATTCACTTCTCACATCAGTGCTTTCCTGGAGGTTTTACTTCACTACGTTACATAACACTGACTACAGCTTTAAACTCACCTGTCACCCTGATGGTGTAGTTGCCAAGCAGCGTGTTGCTGTGGGCGAGCCGACACGAGTAGACGCCCGAGTCCTCGTACGACACGTTGATGATGCACAACATCCTCTGGCCCAGCCGCGTGCGGTTGCTAGGCACCAGCCCGGCGCCGTCTTTGAACCAGACGACAGGCTCCGAGTGGTCCTCCAGGTCACATGACATTTCCAGGGTGTCCCCCATGCCCAGGACATAGTCCTCCAGGAAGGCTGTCTCGCTGGACACAGAGTCTGCACACACACACACACACACACACACACACACACACAGAGGACGGTTAGGAGACACGTTTTGTTTCAACATATTTCAGTTATCCATCAATCATACTTTAAATGTACAGATGACTGTGTGAACTCTGGTCTTTGTTTATCAGGTAACAATGCAAAGTGTTCTCTGGCGCTGCTCCTCACATGTAAGATGAGTTTCTTCCTGTCTGCATGGTCGGATAGCTTTTAGATTTATGGAACTTTAAATTGATTTCTTAATGTTGTTTGGACATTTGAGGCGTTGAGATTAATTTTCATTAAACAGCAGCTCATCAATATGAAACTGCCACCAGCAGCCTGCGAACATCAGGACATGATGTCACAGGAAGGTAAGACGAGGCAGGTCATGTGACACAGACCCTGCATCGGTTTCCTCCTCACAGCTACGCACTGCAAAATACTAATAATTAAGGCTTTAAGATTTTGTACAAACACCTCCTTCTCCACAGTCATTAAGAGGCCGACTCAGTCGCTGAGTTTTCGCAGTATAAGAAAGGACCCCCCCCCCCCCCCCCCCCCTGAAACAAAGAGCCAGTGATGCAGAATTAACCGTCGACCTGCTGGCGAGCTATCAGCTAATCTGCCTCTGGAAGTCAGGAAAGTGCAACTTTTTATTCCAGCGTGAGGAAGGAGACAGATCTGGGCTGTGTGGGAATGAACCTCCCTCCTCCTCCTCCTCCTCCTCCTCCTCCTCCTGTCAAACACCAGCTCATTGACTCCAGGAGCTCCGTGTGCCAGCTCGGTCTGAGCCAGGGAAAAATCAACATGTTTACTGGCTCTGCTAAAGATGCCGGCCGCCACTGAGGACGGAGGAGACATGGAGGACACGTCTGGATAAATAAACACTGGGCCCCCTTGTGTCCCCTCATGTCCCTCCATCAGAGGTGTCTCCTCATCCAGACCTCAATTATACATCATCTCCATCAGGGACAGACAGAAAGCTAAGCTCATGCACACTCTGGTCGCTCTGGCAACCGTTCAAACGAGCGCCATGTTGTACACAAACACACTTAGAAGCACACAAACCCACAAACGAGCTGCTGAGGCAACAAAGTACACAACACAAACGCACACCCACCCATCCGTCCATGGGAAAGACTGAACGAGGTGCGTTAAGAGCGTGATTTATGATGGCAAACACGCCCACTGTTGACCCGCCGAAAGGGCAGCGGCCTTCCTGAGGCTCGCTGACAGGCGGTGGACGTGAACGCAGCGCTCTAACAGACAGCCTCCACCTGGAGTCCAGACGCAAGGTTGGAATCAGGAGTGGCCCAGACCAGACAATCTTCACGGGGAATACATAATAGGTGCTCTGAATTATAGATGTGCTCTTTCACTGTGAGACGGACTGCTGCTGCGGGCCGACCCAGACGTGATATCCAGCAGGTAACGCTGCCACAGAAACACATCTGTATGACGACATTTCATGCAGGTGTTAAAGGGACAGTTCAGATCTGTGGCTGTGAGGTTCTGACCCACAGTCAGTGTGTTTCCTCCAGCAGACGTCAGTCCCCCAGTTTGGAGAAGCAGACTGGAGTCAGACACTGAGGCTGAGGATGTGCTGCAGTGGAGAGGGTCAGTAACAAAATGGATGTCAGCCACCAAGTGTGAGCGATATGTGAAATATTTTTACTCCTTTACCATCCAACAGTTTTTCAGACAAGGACTGAAGCTGTTATATCGCTCTCTCTTCTTTGCAAGACTCTGTTAGAAAAATGGTGACTTCACATCTCTGAGCACAGGAGCTGCTGGACTCTTGGCCGGCTCTCATTTCCAACTCATCAAATATCACAACTTTGTCATTTCAGCGTCAAACACCAGCACCAAAAACCACCTGCCGCAGCGGTATGATACGCAGACAGGTGGCGTCAGTTTGAAACGCTGCCAGTCATGACAGTGCTGGGAAAAGGCGGGTGGGAGGTGGATGCGTTGAACAAAGACTGGACTTTCACCCAGGAGCCTGCTGTTCACTTCCTGTATGAATGTTGAGCCAAACCATGATGCTTTTTCTAAACCTAACCACGTGTTTGTTGCACAAGGAAATAAACTTTAAAACTAGTTGTTAAACCGATGATGTAATTTTATTTAAAAATAGACTGTGTGCATCTAACGAGCAGAAACTGTACATTTACTGTGAAATCAGAACTTTATTTTGAAAAGACACGGTGCATGTAACAGGTGTAAACTGATGCAGCATCCTGGAAGGTCAACAACAGACACATCCAGGCATAGACGTTAAAGGAACTGACCAAGTGGAGTTTTTTGAGTTGAGATGAGGACGCATTGGTCGACCGCTGCCTCAATCAAGACAGTGTTCATGTTATTGTGCAAATTTGGTAACCTGGAAACCCAGATGCCCCGCCCCTAGGAAATTTGAATTTGCTCTGCACGGGGATCTGGCCCCAACGAGCAGAGCCCGGTGAATCGCCATTGGACCAATCAGATCAGTCTATCTGACAGAGGCGGGCTCTGGGCGGGCGTAACATGATGAGAGTCGAAAAGTAAACAGCCAAGATGGCAGCTGGGTAAGGACTGCGTACATTCAATTTAGCTTTGGAAGAAACACTAAGCCAACTACACTTATCTTTCTCCTAGAGAGAGGAACAGAAGACTGCCCTAGAAGCCTTCGCTTCCAGGAAGGACGTTTTTGACGTTTTTGCTGACGGGATACAGCAAAAGCATAATATATCAGTTAGCCCCACGGGTCGGCAAACACATGGGGCTTCGTGCAATGAATACGTCACCGTGATGCCTCAGTTAGCGCCGGCCCTTGGGTAGGAAGGGTGTATCGGTGAGGGCCAGACTCAAAATCTTTCTAGAGTTGAGTCTGGATTTCCAGGCTACAAATCTGGTGTTTAAAAGAGTCAAATTATTTCACCAAAGTCACAGAATTACACAAACTAACGTACTGCTGCAGCTCCTGAGTTTAACGAGGTAGAATGACTGTTTCCATCAGTGGAGTCTGGAGGCTCTGACGAGGCCAAAGATGGAGAACTAAATCCAACTTTCCTGCTGGAGCAGGCTGACTGACTGAAAGGTGAAGTGGTGAAAATATTCTCAATATAACGGACACATAAACTGTTACAGAATATTTTAGGTGGCTGCTGCCCCCCGTCATCAACAGTACATTGCTTTGCTTCTGTGTCAGTACTGCAGTCTGCTTCTCCAAACTGTGATCATGTCAACAGACGTCTACAGTATCTGCCACACTGACTGTGGAGAAGTACCTCATCCAGCCCCACTTGAGAGAACGTGACCTCTCCCTTTGATAAAGTGAAGTGAATGGATGAGTTGTGAACTGTTTGCTCTGTCTTATTGCAGCCATTATAAAATCCTGGAGATGTAAAGTCAATAATGTGCTTAACGTGGCTGTGCAGCTCTCGGCGTGGCCTCTGGCTTTGACAACAATATTTACAGCACGTCTTTGAAAAGCAGAAAGGCCCATTGAGGAGAAGAAAAACACGGAGGCGTCGCTGCACAGAGCATAAATCCAGTCGCAGCATGAATGGCTCGCTACCTTGGTGTATTACTTATGACCTCTGTGAAAGGAGAGGAGAAAATAGGTCTTAGAATATCTTCAGCTCTTAAACATGCTGAATTGGGCTTTATGGGGCAGATATAATAATCTCCAGAGACTCATAGCTCACTCAGGCTTTATGGAGCCCCAACGCTCCAGCACAACCTCCTCTGGCAGCTCTGAATGTGCAGCAGCAGCAGCGAGGCCTCAACTGCAGCCGTGTCTTTGTATGACGCACACGTTTCCTGTTTAAAGGGTTCATCCACCCAAATTACAGAAACATATTCTCTCTTTTTCACCTAATGTGACCAGGCAGGTAGTTTCAATCTGTTATTATCACGTCCTTACAGCTCGCTGAGGACCAGACATTACAGCTTCTTCATTAGGATTAGTGTGTGTGTGTGTGTGTGTGTGTGTGTGTGTGTGTGTGTGTGTGTGTGTGAAAGGAACACTTCTGCTTTGATCCTGGGAAAACAGATAGGATGTTTACAGTGCCAGGGGCCAAACAAAATGCAATTTACCCAAAGAAGAAAACAAAACAAAGATGCGTCCCCGCATACATTACAGAAACAGAAACCCTCCAGTTCTCAGGTGTCACACAAAAGAGCAAAGCCGTCTTTTTTCGGTCACCGTCAATGACAAAATATCTGCTGCTGCTTCAGATCCCACACTTTGAAATGCAGATGTAAATGTGGGGGAGAAAAGCTGCTTTGAATCAAAGAGCTTTCACTTTGTGCCACTGAACAACCTTTCAGGACGGACGGAGCAGACGCTGAGCTTTAGTACAGACCGTCGCTGCCTCGCTGTACCTTTCAAGCCAGCGTCCTGTACTGTGCAGCCACAGGTTTGATCACGCTGACAAGAGATGGCTCTTTGAAATGAGCTCATATAAAGTGTGTCAAAGAGAGGAATTCCTAATTAGTGAATGAGCACTTTAAATTCCTGAAGAGAAAATTCCAGCTGCTGTGTTGTTTCACTGAGCGGCTCCGAGGTGAGGGAGTGTGAAGCAGGACGTTACATCAGTCAGCTTCCTCTGCATGTGAGCAAAGGTTAGAAGACTCCGAGTGCAGGCTGGACTCAGACGGCCCAGGTTGTCTCTTGTGGTTCAGGATCTGACAGGAGGCTTAATGAACCTGAGTCCTGGAGAGACGGGCCACGTGTGACCACAGGAAATGTTCCAGAAAGCCTTAAAGCAGCTCAGAGGTTTTACCTGCTCTCTGGCAGCCGTAAGGATCCAAATTTCTTTTCATATTTACGACACTGAAACCACAGTAAAGCTCCCAAAACTAGTCAAACAACAGCTCTGCATATTTCAGACCAGTCGTCAGCAGGAAGTGTTGGCACTGAGCGTTTCTACAAACCACAGATATGTTACATTCATACGTGTTTCTAAACTAACGTAGTGACAGGCTGTGCTCACTAATGTTGTCCTACAAAAAGAAATGCAGCCAAGTCCATACATATCCCACGTGTTCTGAAAGGCTGTGATCATGTGACCAGTGAGCTGACAGCAGTAAACAAGGAAGCAGTCCTGAGCACATGTAAGGAGGCAGGTTGGGGTGGATGGGTCACAGAAATCTTTCTCCTGGAGTCACGTGTTCAGATTTGTGTGAACTTCGTAAGGTTCGTCCTCACCATGTTTCTGTTCCTAAACCTCTGTAACTTTACGTCAGCTATAACTGTAGCTTAAGGACACAATGTCATTTTTTTGGGGCAAAACTTCGTAAGATATCAGAGGAACTGCTGTCAGTGCTGATGTTGTCATGCAGTGATGGAGGGGGTGGTGGATGGCGTGTCGCCTTGGCGAGATGTAGCCCGCTGCAGACCTCTGCTCGAGACAAAAGACAAAAGACAACTTTCAAGCTCCCACACATGGATGTATTTCATTTCATTTTAGAGCGTCGAGAAACAGGTGTGTTTTTACTGAGACATGGCTGCAATATCAGACGGGACTGTGCCTCCAAGACACGATCTTTTCTGAGCAATAATTAGCCACAGTGTTGTTGAAACGTAAAGTTTAAACACACAAAACCTACAAATGTAAAGTATCTGTTTGCAGAAACGTACAATGCCAACATTAAAACAACAAAAAATTACAACTGCCTAAAAACCACAGATTAATTTACTGTAACAAGCTGTTTCTAAGATAAGATGAGATAAAACTTTATTAATCCCACACTTGCAGCAGCTCAGAGCACAGACAGAAAAAGGAGGGTGACAATATTACTTGAATAAAAGAAAAGTCTCACAGCAGTGAGTTACAAAGAACACATGCGCTCTGTGGTGCTGTCACGTGCACAATGATTTTTAATGTTTTTTAATCTAATTCATCTAATTTGACACTTTTTTTTTAACAGTTCTTGAGAATTTGTAAAAATAAAAACCTGCTAAAAAGAGTTTAGTTCCTGGGACGAAACACGCTCATTATTTTTCATTCAGGGTTTCAACAAGTAAATGTGTTTTAACCTGCAGAGTTTCTACAGGACGCTTCGACAGTAAGCAGCTAACAACTAATGTTTCCTACTGTTATCTTAACAGACTGTTCACCTGCCAAAAAATAAAATCAACAAATATTGAATTAAACTCTCTGAAACTGCATTAAGACCATCACAGGAAGTCTGTGGGCAGATTCAGGCTAAAATAAACAATAAAAAAATATTTAAAGAGAAATTATGAAACAACTACAGCTGACTGTTTGCATTTAAAATGTCATCACTTTATCTTTTCAATTTGTGTGAAGGTCTGTCATTACTAGCAAATGAATGTGGCCAAAAACGTGTCACAGTGACCTTTGACCTCCAGCCACCAAATTATAATCAGTCCATGCCTGAGTCCAAGTGGACGTTTGTGCCAAATATGAAAAAATTCCCACAAGGTTTCTTGAGATGTCGCGTTCACGAGAACAGGACGGACAACTCAAAAACATAATGCGTCCGGCTGCAGCACAACTACCAAACAAACAAACAAATAAACAAACAAACAAATAAATAAAGAGGAAATTCAAATCCATTAATGGTTTGTTGGTGTGTTTGTGTTTCTGTGACATCATGATGTCAGACGTTACACAGAGACAGTTCATGATAAGAACACAGTGGAGCAGAGTAGAGACACCTCTGACGTCACACAGACACATTCCTGTACAGACTTTAGTTGTGTGTGATTAAAAGCACTCACTCAAAGGCTTTGTCTTTTCAGATCTTTAGTGTTTACGTTCTTTGTTCTCTGTGAACCTCTGCATGGCGAGGAGTGTTGATATCAAAGCGCTTCATGAATAAATCAGAGCTGAAGCGACTCTGACGCAGCCGATAAATGAAAGCTCAGCTGCAGCGCTGTGGTGCCGTCCAGCCTTGTATCATCCAGACATTCCCGCTGCTTTCTCGTCCGGTGCGGCATGTGTGAGCTATCGGCTGCCTGGTGTGTGTGTGTGTGTGTGTGTGTGTGTGTGTGTGTGTGTGAGTGAAGGGGGTGGGAACACGGAACCTGGGGCCAGCTGGAAGCAATGTGTGATATGTACTCTGTGAGTGTGTGTGTAAATGTGATATGTACATGAATGTATCTGCCATTGTAAACCAGGAACTGTGTGTGTGTGTGTGTGTGTGTGTGTGTGTGGACGTGCACTCCATAAATCAAGAGGCCCCTGCCCTCCTGGCCCCCCTGGCCCTCGGCCCCCTCTCGGCTCAGTATCATAACAAATAGCCCTTCAGAATAATATAAAGTCTCTTTGAGATAGCGCGGCGGCGCGGCTGTACGTTAACGCGGCGCGTACAGACTCCATCTTTTCTGTCCGTCTGAAGAGGTTTATTTATCCTCTACAAACTTGTCCAGGGGCCGGCGGGCAGGCTGCGGCCCTGGGGATGAAAAGAGCTCTTTATGTGGGAAGCCTTTCCACGCCTGCCTCTCTAACACACACACACACACACACACACACACACACACACACACACAGTGACGGACTGAGTGAAGGATCCTGGAGGAACAGGAAGGAGTGTAGACCAGACGAAGGAGCTGTCGCCATGGCTGCTGTCATATCAGGTCACAGGAGGGAACACGCATGACGTTACGCTCAGTAAACACACACAGTTCCAGTAAATCCATCTAACGTATATCTGACAGGGGCAATAAAACAGGTTTCACTGCGTCACAACAACAGCTGACTATCTGTACGTACAGAAGCTTTATTTAACCCTCAGTTACATAAAGACGTCTTAATGTCAGTGTGACCTCCTGTTGAGTTATAAATAAATACAAGAAGCCACACTGACATAAAAACCTCTTTATGCATCTGAGACCTAGTTCATGGTCAACTTTATTTAACCTTTATTTTGCATATTTAAGATCAACAGGGCTGTGGCATCATCATCAGCGACACAAGGAAACTCTTCTTTGTGGAGCACTATGATGATGATGATGATGATGATGATGCTCTGTGCTTCATTAAAGGGACAGACAGTTTGTGTGTGAGCTGCAGAGTGTCGGAGCTATCGGCCTCAGAGACGTCTGACGTCTCTCAACATCAACGTCTCTACAGAAATCATGACCTGGTTACTGAAGGTGATCCACCGACCTTGCTGTCAGCAGTTTCATGTAGGAACTATTTTCTGTCTTCACCCATCAACTGTATCACTGTGCAATCTAGCTAGCTAGCTAAGAAGCTAACATTACGAGGCAGCATAGTTATACTAGCTGGCGTGTTATCGTCATGTGAAAAATCCGACAGTTTTGCAGAACAGGACAGATGACAGACGCCAGATATTGCGAGCTAGCTAGCTAGCTAACAAGCAACCTGACGATGGTAACATTGGCTATGTATGAACTTTTTTCCCCGTCTCTTGCTCGGTGGTAGCCATGGCGACGTCTACCCCTCACTCTGAAGGGCTAGTTTCATACCCACTACCCCTCGTTATGCCCCCTACCCCTACACGCAAAAAGGAATTGGGACACCCCTACCCCTCGCAGGAACGCGCAAATAGGTAGGGCTAAGGGGGGGTACTGGGACGGGCCCTTAATGTGAGATGAGATAAAGACACATTTAATCATCTTTAGTTCAGCAGCAGAAACTAAGGATCTACTCGTATTTCTTACATGGGAAAGAGAGCACTGATAAGACGCCAGTTTCTACATGAAACTGCTCACAACAAGCTCTCTTATGATTTCTACGATTTCTGTAAAGAGACTCTGATGTTGAAAAAAGTTATTTTTTGACGCTTTGAGTTCAGTTTAGTTAATTTAAGAAGGGACGGTGCAAATGAATAAATACACACGATATAAAAATGCCAGAATTAGCCAGGAGGCTATTTTTGATCTGACGTCCTCGGCCAAGATTTCTTCAGTGCACTATCGTGAGCAACTGGACCTGCTTGAGTTCAACTAACTTCAAGACACTCAAACAAGTCCAGTTGCCCACGACAGAGCACTTAAGGTTATCATGACCTGGACGACTGAGAGTCTTCACCTCAGCCAAGTTGTAAAGACACACAATTATTAAAAGCACCAGAGGCAGCAGTGACATATGTGCATATAGAGCAACACTGCAAAACAAGCAGGACCTATGATGAGCAGCAGCAGAAAAGAAGCTCCATTATATTGGAGAGAAGGCCGACATCTCTACAGCCGACATCTCCAACACTCTGCAGCTTTAATATTTCCTAATGACCTCTTGCACTTATTTGAATGAATATATATATATACATATATACAGTGGTGTGAAAAAGTGTTTGCCCCCTTCCTGATTTCTTACTTTTTTGCATGTTTTCCACACTTAAATGTTTCAGATCATCAAACAAATTTAAACATTAGTCAAAGATAACACAAGTAAACACAAAATGCAGTTTTTAAATGAAGGGTTTTATTAATGAGGAAGAAAAAAATCCAAAGCTACATGGCCCTGTGTGAAAAAGTGTTTGCCCCCCAGCTCCTGTTAAAACATAACTGTGGTTGATCACACCTGAGTTCAATTTCTGTAGCCACACCCAGGCCTGATTACTGCACACCTGTTCCCAATCTAGAAATCACTTAAATAGGACCTACCTGACAAAGTGAAGTAGACCAAAAGATCCTCAAAAGCTACAGACATCATGCCGAGATCCAAAGAAATTCAGGAACAAATGAGAAAAAAAGTAATTGAAATCTATCAGTCTGGAAAAGGTTATAAAGCCATTTCTAAAGCTTTGGGACTCCAGCGAACCACAGTGAGAGCCATTATCCACAAATGGCGAAAACACGGAACAGTGGTGAACTTTCCCAGGAGTGGCCGGCCGACCAAAATTACCCCAAGAGCGCAGCGACGACTCATCCAAGAGGTGACAAAAGACCCCACAACAACATCTAAAGAACTGCAGGCATCACTTGCCTCAGTTAAGGTCAGTGTTCATGACTCCACCATAAGAAAGAGACTGGGCAAAAATGGCCTGCATGGCAGAGTTCCAAGACGAAAACCACTGCTAAGCAAAAAGAACATTAAGGCTCGTCTCATTTTTGCCAGAAAACATCTTGATGATCCCCAAGACTTTTGGGAAAATATTCTGTGGACTGACGAGACAAAAGTTGAACTTTTTGGAAGGTCTGTGTCCCATTACATCTGGCGTAAAAGTAACACCGCATTTCAGAAACAGAACATCATACCAACAGTAAAATATGGTGGTGGCAGTGTGATGGTCTGGGGCTGTTTTGCTGCTTCAGGACCTGGAAGACTTGCTGTGATAAATGGAAGCATGAATTCTGCTGTCTACCAAAAAATCCTGAAGGAGAATGTCCGGCCATCTGTTCGTGACCTCAAGCTGAAGCGAACTTGGGTTCTACAGCAGGACAATGATCCAAAACACACCAGCAAGTCCACCTCTGAATGGCTGAAGAAAAACAAAATGAAGACTTTGGAGTGGCCTAGTCAAAGTCCTGACCTGAATCCTATTGAGATGCTGTGGCATGACCTTAAAAAGGCGGTTCATGCTCGAAAACCCTCCAATGTGGCTGAATTACAACAATTCTGCAAAGATGAGTGGGCCAAAATTCCTCCACAGCGTTGTAAAAGACTCATTGCAAGTTATCGCAAACGCTTGATTGCAGTAGTTGCTGCTAAGGGTGGCCCAACCAGTTATTAGGTTTAGGGGGCAAACACTTTTTCACACAGGGCCATGTAGCTTTGGATTTTTTTCTTCCTCATTAATAAAACCCTTCATTTAAAAACTGCATTTTGTGTTTACTTGTGTTATCTTTGACTAATGTTTAAATTTGTTTGATGATCTGAAACATTTAAGTGTGGAAAACATGCAAAAAAGTAAGAAATCAGGAAGGGGGCAAACACTTTTTCACACCACTGTATATATATATGAATATATGAGGCGGTGCAGGCCGGCATTCACATCAACATTTTTACTTTTCTTCAAGAGCAAATCTGCAGCTGCAGAATCTGTCATCCTTCAGCCTCAGCTTTGTTAACACGTCTCTTCACTGTGAGGTCGCTGTCTGAGTGTCTGACACCTCGCTCAAGTGTACATCAGGTAAAAATGCAAAACTCCACATTAGAGTTGAAATGAGACGCCTGTGAATCCAGACGAGAGCCTCAAAATGCTTAAAAGATTGTTGAGTGTGTGCACGGTGTTTCCTGATGCGTGTCCCTCTTTAAAATTCGAAGGGTATTTTCTGAACGTCACATCTGTCAGTAAACAACTACATCGTGGCATCAGTGTGATGAATTCATTTTCTGCTCTGGAGGAGATAAATGCAGAGTTTTTCATCTCCGCTGTGCTCAAACACTGAACCTGTGAGTCTCCAATAATACCACTGATCCTCAGGAAAAAAAAGCTTTGCCAATTTAGTGGCCTTTAAACTTCCTGCTGACTCCCCAACTGATTTAAAGTGTTGCTTCAGAGGAACGTCTTGTTGTTTGTCCAGGCTGCTTTGCATAAAGAAACATCCCGCAGGTTCAGAGCGGCGCAGAGAAGCACCATAAACAGTCCCAGATTACAAGAGTCTCTTTCTGTTGGAGCTTAACAGGTACTTTTATTGAGTCTGCTAGAAAAGCAGCAGCACATACCTTTATAAACCAGATCTGCCTTTAAACCACTTCTGAAAGTGATGGATTCCAGATGGGCCACAGAGACATTTATCTTTATCAAGCTCACTTTTCTCCCTCCACCTCCTCCTCCTCCTCCTCCTCCTCCTCACTACGCAGAGCTAATAATACAACAGGGCCATGTTTCCAACATGTGCTGCACGCTGCTCCCAAACCAGCGGCAAACATTTTAGCAACAAATGGCCTTTTTTATTGCAGGTAATTAGTTGTTTGCTTCTGCAGCTGAAACAGAACGGACTCTCCTTTTCTCCTCGAACAGGGGGAGCAAATGCTTTCCACATTTCTGTGAACACTTACGGCCAATTGGTGTGCATGTGCGTGATACTGGGATGTGTGCGGTGTGTCTGTGCACATGTGGGTGTATTTTATCTGTGTGTATTTCACATGAAGAAGAGCTTAGATTTAAACTAGAGAGAGCAATCTGCAGGTGTGAATGCTGCATGTTGAAAAGCTGCTGCTACACTGCAGTGCTGGCTTTAGATGTTGAATAATATCATTAATGTATGAATGCTGTGGAATATTTTAAGATTTCTGGTCAGTTAACATTGAGCTGACTGCATCTGTTGGTGGAGTTTCTCTCACTTTCAGGCTCATTGTGCCAAATGTGTCAGTCTGTTTGCTTCCACAGCAACATTGTTTGAAAGAGCACAAATTTACTCCATTTTGACTAAAACTGATGTGTGTAGAGTGAAAACTGTGGCCGTTACAGCGAGTTAAAGAGACGTATTTAAGAGGCTCTCTGCACAGTTGAGTCCTCCACTCTAGCCCAGAGCAGTCGTCCCACAGAAACTAAAGTAAAAACCTGAGGAGGGCATTTTTTACCATGCTCCAAACAAGTCTGAATATTTCAAAAAGTTTAAGTGGGATTTGAAAGTTGAATGGAAGTAAGAATGTATGGAAGATGGGGAAGATTTTAAAGTTTGAAAGGAGTTTCTACAAAGAAACAGGCTTTGGAAATGCTTGAAAAACCTTGAACTTGTGTTGAAATTTGAACACTCCTCCAAATTTCCTGGAAACGCTGAATATTTTGAAAAGTTTGAAAGATATGATAAAAATACAAGCACACACGTCCTAATTGAGCTGAATATTTTGATGTTTGCATGAAGTTGAAGAAGTCATTTGTTCCTCAGCTCTTTAAATCAGAGTGTCATAATGAGTCATATGTTGCACTGCATCCACTTCTCATCACGTCTGTGGTTTGTAGCGTTTGTTGAATTTTGCATTTTGCTGTTTGGTAAAATGATGTTTTGTATTTTTGTATTTATGTGAGACAGCTGACGTCCTGGATACAAGACAACTTCAGAATGTCCTCTGACAATGAAGCAAATCATATTAAACTTTACTATTCACATGAAACAAGACTAAAAACTTACAATAATATTAAACATGTTTGAGTTTTATGAGCACCTGACACCAAACGGTCCAGATCAGGGGAGCGTGCACTAACTTGATGTAAAACATGATTTTATTCCTACAGTGAAAATTTGCCTGCGACAGTGAAATCATTTGAAAAGTTGTTTGGCGTGAGTCTGACTTTAGGAACAGAGATGATGGCCACAACTAACAAAAAAAGATCCGATCTATCTTTTAAAGAAATCTGGTGAAGAGCAGCGCCGGACAGACGGGCGGACAGCCTGGTTCAGACCGTGATGTCCTCCACAGCAGCCCGTCTGCTCGCTGTGTCCCGCCAACAGATTCTTTTACTTCTGCTTCCTATGCTGAAAAACCGCAGCGGCTGCCAAGCGTTTGGCACGCTCCCCACCCCCTCAGACACGCCAGCATCACATGACCTTCAAACAGGATCTGTGGAGCCCCCCCCTCCCGACCATCAGCCCCCCCCCCCCATAAAGAGCACATTTCTCTTCCTCCATTTCACAGCTATGCCCATTGTAAATCCTGCTCGTCCTGGAAAAGCTCCCTCTTCTTCTTCACCCCCTCCGCTCTTTTTTCTTTTTTTGCAATGTGCAGTGAAAACCCCTAATCTCTGTTTAATATGGTTTGGCCGGATGTAAATACCTTCGGACAATGCCCTTAATCTGGCCAGCCTGACAACCTCACACCGTTGCGGAGAAGCCTGCCAGGAGAAGATGGAGAGAAAAGAGGGATGGCTCGGCGGAGATCAAGGAGAAGAGGAGAAAAGGGGGAGAGGAGGGAGGGTTTCCCCAGCTTGTTGCCTCTATTCTTCGCCGAGCTGAGCCGCGCTTTATCAAAAGAGCCCCTAAAATCAAGTTAAAGATAGACGTTGCCTCTAAACATCCCGCCCTGGCCTGTGCCAGCCTCTCCCTCCTTTCCTCCCTGCCTCCTCTTCCTCCTCCTCCTCCTCCTCCTCCTCCCCCCCAGCGCCTGGCCCTCTGCTCGGCTGCGCTAACGAGCATCGGAAGCTACTGTACATCCAGAGCATCTTGGCAGCGCCCAATCGTCTTTGCTCCTTTCATAGCCCTCATCGTCACCCCCACCTGCCCTCCATCCCTCCAGCCTCAGAATAGGGCCTGGGTTTGGTCCATGGTAATTGTCATTCCAAAGACGAACTGGCCTAGTTTCAATTCAACACACAAGTGTAAGAAGCTCGGCCCACAAAAGCCAGGATGTCTGCGAAGTGTGTGTGGGGCTACGATACAACATAATCACACTTCCTCTAACAACACGCAGGAACCAATCCGATTACAAGGCGGCTTTTTGGACCTCAGAATGTGGGCGTCAAAGCAGCAACTTGTCTTTAGACTCAATTTTCCCTTGACAAAGAGATTAGTGGTGATATTTTAAGAGTCAGCTGTGCAGTATATTGATTTAAGGTCACCGCATGAGTTCACACAGGGAGCGCTGATGCTCGGTCAGCACTCCTGTATCCTGAGAGGCTGAAACACAGCAGAGCAAGACAAGAAACAGAAAATGGGGCAAGAGGGAAAAAATAAAAGTTAGTGCTGATGTGGAGAGTTAGCTCCTGAACCTGAGGACAGAAGGAGTCCGTTAAAGACATCCAGAAACTGTGCCTCATCTAAACATCTGAAACATCATGTTACATTCATAAAGTGCCGCCAATTTGCAACATCGCCTGCAACCAGAGACTTTAACTGGTCAGTCAGTCTTTTCTAACTGGTCCCTGTTTTCCAACGGTCTGTGTCTGAGTGACACCTGGGGACAAGGATCAGTGAATCTGAGAACGTATCAGCGGGAGCTCTCATTGATTCAGCAGTTGATGTCAGTTAACACAACATGTTGTAGCGTTCAGACTCACACCAGTAATACAATGTGAAAATTCGCATCACGTTTGGCGCCGACACAACATTAGTGGACGGACATAGTTGGTGTGAACATGCCGCCAGTTGTTGCCCTGCAGCCTGTCTCACTGCTGCTGGATCAGTCTCATAAAAATATTGTTGCCTTTCGTCACTCAGACACAAAAACTCAGGTGAAAACAAATCTAGAGTCAGTGTTTGGTTTGTCCGTTCTGGGCTACTGTAGAAACATGGCGGTGCAACATGGTGATCTCTGTAGACGAGGACCTGCTCCCTGTGTAGATATAAACAGCTCATTCTGAGGGAACCAGAACACAACCATCAGATTAGATTCATTTTAGAGGAGCAGAGTTCAAAGTTCACAGTCTGAACGTGTTTTATCCAAAACATCTACACACACTGACGCAGCATGAGGAGAACTGAAACGCTAAACTTTGACCTCCGCTGACCCCGACCCTCTGACCCTCTGATCCTCCCCAGCTGGGCCGAGCTGCCCCACAAATGTCTCTGGTGGTCGGTGGGATTATAAGAGTGTGTGTGTGTGTGTGTGTGTGTGTGTGAGCTGACAAAGACATCAGTGTCATGGAGTGTGATCAATGTAAAGGCGCACTTGTTTTTTGGACCTGAACACACACACACACAGGCTTGTTCTGAGTCGAGGTGTTGCCGTGGCAACGCTACAAACCTACACAGCAGCACATTCAGCCAAAAGAAGAAGAAGAAGAAGAAGAAGCCCACAGTGACTGTGTTTACACTCTCTCACTGACTTTGTGCTCAGAGACGTTCACAATGGCGACGAGAGGCAGCTTTGAACTCAAAGTTAAAACTTCATCTGGACTTTGTTCATTGATCTGTCTGTTTCTTCAAACTCCTACATGTTGTCGTCACTGTGAATAAAGTCCAGCAGCAGCAGAAAGTTCAAAATCCAGTCCTTCAGGTGTCTACGTGTCCTGTGTTAAACCTCAGAGCTGTAGTTCACATTTTCAGCTGCTGTTCTTCTTCTTTGAGTTAGCCCCTAACTGCTACTTCTTAAATCTCGCACGGTGGGTCGCACACAAAACACGTTGTCAAAACTTCACACCCGTCCTGTCCATGGTCCCATCCTGTTCATACAGACACCGTTTCAGTGCTGTTGCTACCTCCCGTGGCAGCTTAAAGGCGAGACAACTCTGTCGTCATATTCCATGATCGTACCTAACATACAGCACGGTGAGGCGGAGTAATGGCGTGACATTCCCGCCTTGAACAGGCAGTGTAAAACAGGCTAATTACTCGCCCTGTGTTACGTTGAATTTGTAAAGAAAAAATTCTTTCTCTTGTAACAACAACAAAATTATATCATGACATCAGTTTGCATCTTTTGCAGTTTAACCAAAGTCTCATTTATCCAGTCGGACGCTCAGAACTTCAGTTTGTGAACACGTCTTGATGCAGTTTTGCTGTTGTTAAACATGGACCCCTATGACTTTAATTCATTAAACATATACTCCATTTCTGTGTTCATCATTCATTCATGGAGGCACGACAGAGAAAAAATGATTCTAACTAGCAGCTGATGTACAAATGATCATTTAGAGGGTGAAGTGTTCCTGTGAGCACCCTGAGGTCATGTCCTTTGTGTTCTGTCTAGGAATGTTGTAGAGAAAGTTAACATTTAAAACTTACAGATGAAAGGAGCTATGAAAGGCTCAGTGCAGCTGAGACGACTTTTAAATTCAGTTTCAGTTCAAGAATTCAATATTTTCCCACCAGAATTATAAAATGATTCAATCCCGTCAGTGTGGAGAAGCTCTGGATCCATATTTAGACATAAATAGCACATAAAACATTTGCTTTAAAAAGTTGCTGAATAAACTCCAGATAATGAGGACGTTTACAGACAGTGTTTGGTTCCTGGTGTCTGATCTAAATGTTCACACGGCTGCGTTAACGTGATTCAGACTCACGACCTTCGTGTTGGTAGAAAGCAGTCAAACAGTTAAAGTTCAGACCTGCAGGATGAATCTGTAAAACAGCTTGATCTGACGAGGGTCTGAAGGTGTGTGTGTGTGTGTGTGTGTGTGGGGGGGGTCTCTGGGTTGAAATCAGCGGGACATAAAAGCGTTAACGGCCCTGTTTATGATGCTGTTAATGAGTGCGGTGGGACGGCGTGGGTCCGTCTCTCTCGGCCTGGTTGTTACCTCTCTGCGTCGCTCTCAGCTGCTTCTGATCACCAGGAGCACACACACACTTCCTGTCCTGCTTCCTGTCCTGTAACTGCTGAACAACCAACCACAGAGCTCTTCGTCTACCTTCCTCCTCCTCCTCTTTCTTTCATGAGCTATCAAACTAACTGATGAGGAAAAATCAGGAGCGTGTTGAAACAAATATCGATCTCCTGTGTGTCTCCATGTGAACGTGTGAAACTCTTTAACGCAGGACTGGTGTGTTCAGCGTGTTTGTGTGAGAGCAGGACGAGAGCAGGAAAGCCTGTAATCCCATCATCCCTCCCTCCTGCTGCCTCCCTCCTGCTGCCTCCCTCCTGCCTCCCTCCAGGACCTGCCTCCACGTCCAGCAGCAGCAGGCCACAGAGAGGAGCCTCTGTTTGGGAGAAAGAACAACTGGAGCACAGTTGTCCCGAGACATCTATACCAGACATCTATACCAACACAGCCTCCACACTGGACAACAGTCCTCTGGAACCAGGCTCAATATCAACTCACTCAAACTTTAAAGCCCCCCCCCCCCACTTTAAACAGCAAACATGTATGAAATCAACACTTTGCAATGCTAATGTCATCCAACAGAGAGTGTTAGCATTGCTAACTAGTTAGCCATGCCCTGCAGGTACCCGACAGCCCAGTGTATCTATGGTAACCACTTCAGTAACCAGGGTGACTGCGGCTGTATGTGCTCCTCTGTGGCCTACAGTCCTGCTCTGCCATTCATTACAGAGTCAATGGAGCCTCCTACAATGCGACAGAGCAGAGCTCCACACATGAAAATGTTCAGATGCTTTTCTATTCAGCCGACGCCAACGTGCCACTGAGCAAAGCGCTCGCACTTGACTTCATCCAGAGAAGCAGCTCATTGGCTGACGGTTTAAGGCTGCGGTTGAACTGACCAACAGGAAGATGAGTAGTTCTGTGTGTGACTGAAGAGAGGTGATTCCTCAGGGTCCTTCCTTCCTGTGTGATCGATCTACTGTTTCTGTATCCTGCAGTAATCAGTGTGTAGCTGCTTGCCAGGTTCAATATGGCAGCAACGCTGACGTACAATCCAGCGCAGCACTTCTATATCGACGGTAGAAACGTTTTGCCAAATCTCAACTGGTGGCCACGTCTCTACCGTTACACAGTATATACTGTCGTGTTGCTCGGCCCTAATGGTTGCAATAAATCCTCATAACAAATGAGAAGTGAAAAACATTCAGCCAGCCAAAACTAACATGTCTCACCGTTGAGTTTTTCTTTCCAGGGTTGCAACTTACGTCTGCAATCAAGGTCGATAAAGGTCAAAGATGACGTCATGATCCTTTAAGAACCTGCTGCAACCAGGTTATTCTTCCAAAACACACACACACACACACACACACACACACACACACACACACACACACACAAACTCAAGCTCGGCTGTTACACAGTTAAAAACAATCCTGTGTTTTCCGATTGTGTCTTTGTGGTGAAACTCAGCAGATAAACCGTCGAACGCCGCACCAGCGATGAGGAGAAAGTTGTCACACGAGGAAAAAATGCAGTCAATTACCAGATACACCGCACTCAGAAATAACATTTCATGGGAATTTTGAAACAATTTCTGACCTGGGTTATTTTAGAAAACCAAAAGTGGAGTCAGCTCGACTGTCACTGCTGCGCTGTTAGCCAGCACTACACCAAAGTCTCTCTTTCTCTTCTTTCCTTCCATTACGCTCTGCAGACGGGACCAGGGTTTATTATTCTAGCTCTCCTGGCAAAATAAGAGGAGGAGGAGGAGGAGGAGGAGGAGGAGGAGGGGGAGACGTGGGAGGGATGGAAGCCCAGTTTGGTTTCAATATTAGATGTGTCAGCTGCCCTGGATGTGGGGGGGCTTAAACAGAAGCGCATGTGAGGGTGCGAGTGAAGACCCCAGACCTTTATGCACCAAGAGGAGGAGGAGGAGGAGGAGGAGGAGGAGGAAGAGGAGGAGGATAACTCACAGTTATGATATAAGTGATCACACTGTGACCCTGCTGTAAACTGTACTGTACCTAATTATGGTCGAACCAATAAAGCTAATTTGAATTAGTCGGGGCAGACACAAAGACGAAGGGGAGGGATGGAGGAAGAGGAGGGAGAGGAGGAGGAGGAGGAGGAGGAAGGCACAGAGTGAGCAGATGTGTGAGTGTGACCACAAGGAAGGAGGGAGAGAAAAAAGGGAAGAGGAAAAGAGAGAAGGAGGAAGACAGAGGGAGGAGGAAGATGAAAGAGACGCACACACTCACAGTGACAAGCAGGGAGGTGAGCACATGCCGACACACACACACACACACACACACACACACACACACACACACACACACACACACACACACACGGTGTGTTTCCATTCACAGAAATGTAAATGTGGTGCAGCAGAGCCAGACAGGACAGCTCTGCTTCTGTTTAGTGGTCACAGAGATGGGGGGGTGTATCCTAACAAGTTAGAGGAGGTCTGTACTGTACGTGCATGAATTAGTAATTAGAAATAATATGCTAATATTAATAGCACAATTTATGCACAGAATGTAGCTCCGCCCACCAGTCCACCCTGTGNACAATCAGCACAGTTTCAAGATTAGAGTCACCAATTCAGTATCTGACCAAATGTCTCCCCTTCTGTTCCTGAGATATGATGTTAAAACATGATGATGTCACAGTCAAAATGACCTTTGACCTTTTGACCTTCAGTTGATTCTTCAGTCCAAGTGGACGTTTGTGCCAAATTTGAAGAACTACCCTTCAGGTGCTCTTGAGATATCGTGTTCACCTGAATGAGACAGATTCTAAGTCACACTGACTTTGACCTTTGACCACCAAAATCCAATCAGTTCATTGTTGAGTCCAGGTGGACGTTTGAGCCAAAATTAAAGAAATTCCCTCACCGTGTTCTTCAGATATCACAATCACAAAAATGATGTGTAGTTTCAGGGACACCAGGTTTAATCCAGGTAAATTAGGAGGAAGAGAAGTGAAGCAGGACGACAGCCGAGCAAATACAAGAAACATCAGGATCAGAGTGAGAGGGTGAAGTACAAGGCTGTGTGTGTGTGTGTGTGTGTGTGTGTGTGTGTGTGTGTGTGTGTGGCTGAAGAGCCATTCGGGGTGTAGAGGGGGGGTCGAGGGGCTGAGTGATGGGTGGGACAGATCGAGCCTGTGTGTGTGTGTGTGTGTGTGTGTTGGACTCCTTACAGCTCGTGTGTGTGTGTGTGTGTGTGTGTTGGACTCCTTACAGCTCGGCACACAACCTGCCATCTGTTTGCCTCTGCCAGCAACAAAACACACTCTTCCAATGAAGCTGGCACAAAGCAGGGACACACACATACACACACACACACACACACACACACACACACACACATGCAGACATGTTTACACATGCATGAGGACAGTGTGTGTGTGTGTGTGTGTGTGTGTGTGTGTGTGTGTGTGTGTGTGTGTATTCTGGCTCCTTCCTGCAGTTTCCATCCATCAAAACAATTCAATCAGAATGATGCAACTCTTCCCTCAGTGGTCATAAATCCAGGTGTCAGAGCGAGAACACGTAACGTCCAATCAAACACCATCAAGCAGCTTCTTCACGGCACTAAAATATTTTGTCAGATTTGACTGCGGCTCCCTCCTCCCTGCGCGCCCTCCAAAAGCAGTCCTCCTGATACGACACAAGGAGCCTCTTTGTTCCCAACATGTCTGCCTTATCTCTTCACTATCTCAACAATTTCCTTAAGGGGAGCTTTGTAATTAAAAACCCACCGTATGTCAACGCCGCTGTCAGCCGGCGGACTGAGAACCAGCCTGAACCACAGCCAGAGGACATGTGCAGGTGTGTGTGTGTGTGCTGCACAGACATCATTAGGCTGAATCAGGCAGGACAGGCCGCCTTCAAAGAGCTCTGAAAACTCAGAGAGATTTAAAAAAAAAAAGGGATGAAATGATGAGACAGATTTAAAGCTTAAAATGTGTTGGTGTCACGTGACGTCTGCTTAAGTCAAAGTCAAGAGAGACATAAAGAACAAAAATAAAAATCCAAGCGTGGAGAAGGCAGCAGGGTTAGACGTGAGCAGAACACACACACAGGTCTGTATTTTCATCCATAATTCATGGAGTGACATGCAGAGCGGCTTTCAAAGGCCATTAATGAGGTGTATTAATACATACATAGCTGTGGCCTGCGGACAAGGTTCGTACCAAGGCCTCTGGCTCACAGTGACCTACTGATCTACAGCTGTCTGCTAATTCTTTCCATACTCTGTGAGAGCTGCCGAGGTGGACGTTTGACCCAAACCTGAGACGGCCTTTTGACTCGTGGGAGGGTTTTACACCCTGTGACTGCAGACGAACGGAGAGCAGGGACACTGAACATCTTCAGCAGCTTACACTCATCTTCAATCAGTCAAAACAGCTCTGAGTAACTATTGTTCATCCTGCTGCCTGCGTCCTATCAGCACCAACATCTTCCTCAGTGCCTGACTTCATTCATATTTTTATGCTAACAGCAGATTAAATGATTGCTTGTTTATGAAGGGGTCAATGGTGTGATGAACACACTTGATTCTGCTGCCACCAAATCTACAGAATGAATGTTTGCACTGTACGTTTGGTTTCTGCACACGACAGATGTGTAACATTTGTACACTGTCATGAAGCGGTGACATTTCTTTGCATCAACAACGCTGTGGTTAATATTTGGTCATGTTTAGGCACAGAAAGCACCTGGTTATGGTTTGGAAAAGATCAGGGTTTGGTTTAAAATACACAGTTTAGGAGGCTCAATCGCAGCTGCAAAAAAACAACCTCTGTTGGTGGAGCTGTCTCCGCTGGAAAAACAGTGACAGGTCACTCAGGTGCACTGTTAGTTGGTCTCAAACTGTGGTCTGCAGCTTGTCATCTCCCCCAGGTGACATGCCGTCCTCTGTCCCACCCCCTTACTTTATGATATAATATGTATGAAACATGAAAATGTGTATGCGGTTTGTAGAAACGACCGATGCCAACACTTCCCTCTGTGACTGGCTGCTCCACAACTTGCTTTTAAAGAATTGTTGAACATTCAGCCAAAGTTCTTGTTACCAAATCTAGAACCCAAACCAACATTTCTTTACCTGATGAACATCTAAACATGTCAACATCTGCTCAATAACAGTCGTTCATAGTGGAAGGGTTTAATTTTGACTCAGAGTGCCCCAAACCAAAACATGAAAACATCATGTTCGATTCAGAGTTATGGAGCCGGAGGTTTGGGCGTGCTGCGCCAGAAGATGTTGAGCATCAAACACTTGATGTCCTGTTGTTATTGGGGGGCGACAAATGAAAATGTTCCACATATTGAGGGGGTGTGTCCCCTTCTTCTCCCCTGCTTCCCCCCAAAATCTACACCTGTGCCACAGATCATATTCCAGACATAAGGGAACACGCTTGTCTGGTGCAGACCTCAGTAAAAATCACCTCATCGTCAGTTTATATTTTTTCAGCAACAATTAAATACAAAAAAGACCATTTCTACTAAAACCACAACACATAACACAATATCTGTCAAAATCATCACAATATGACGAATATCGTGCAGCCACATTGTCTTCACTCTGACAGTTTTATTTTCATGACATCTAATGTCAGCTTTCAGTACCTGACAGGCTTCATTCAGTCCCACAGCAGCCTGCTCTCACAAACTGTTCATATGTTTTCCTACAAAAAGCAGTGCACACAAAGTCATACATATCCCACGTATGATGAAAGTCTGCGATCACGTGACCAACGAGCTGACAGCAGTAAACAAGGAAGCAGTCGTGAGCAGTCTGTGAGGAGGCAGGCTGAGGTGGTGGATGGGACTCTCCCCTGGAGTCACATGACCTCTGTGAACCTGCAGTCATGTTAAGGTTCGTCCTCACTATGTTTCAGTAACTTTACATGCTCAGCAGTTACATAATTAACTTAAAGACATCTGTGGGGCACAAATAGGATACCATATGAGCCATGACATCACGCTGCCTACAGTCATATTGAGTTTAGTGCAGGGAACAGCGCTGAGGTTCAGCAGCAGCCCTGCGTCTGAAACATGAGGCACATTTTGTTTCACAATTTAGTCTCATTCAAAGCGACCATTTTCACTTCAGTCTGTGATCTGATATGAAAACCTTTAATAACATTTTGCTAAGCAACAGCCTTTTTCCACTTGTGCTCAGCTGTGTGTTATCCTTGGAAAAAAAACTGCGTCTAGACGGTAAAACTCTGCAAGTACCTGACGACAA